>NC_091745.1:3603711-3896211 GCF_043380555.1 Nothobranchius furzeri | reverse complement strand
AGCTGCCTGCTGACAAAAGCCGCAGCAAGAAGAGCAAAGAGCCCAAACCGCGGCTGAAAAAGCTGAAGTATCATCAGTACATTCCCCCCGACCAGAAGCAGGAGCTCAGCGATGTGCCGATGGACTCCTCCTACGCTCGTCTCCTGCATCAGCAGCAGCAGTTCCTCCACCTCCAGATCCTCAGCCAGCAGCAGCAGCAGTACAGCCACCATCCTGTCCTACCAGTTGCACTGAGGTATGGAAACCAGTCAGCAACACGAACCCTCTTTCATCACACCCAGACATATAAATGATGGTCCCAAAGTGCAGATCTTTGTTACCAGGGTGTATTTCATCAAAGTTATTTGTCAAAACTGTTTAAGCACAGCTGCGTTTCATCTTCATCACACTGCATTTCCTGCCCAGAGCTTCTTGCACAGAGGCCACTGGTTATGAAAATAACAACATCTCCACTCCCCTTTTCTCCTCTTGTTACAGCATATCCACAACTGAGTTACAAAGCAGCTGTCCAGCTGTTGTTTTCAGTGGAAACACATCCTCCTCCCCAGTGCAGCTCCACCATGCTGATAAAAACCACAAGCCAGATCACTTACCAGCTAACTTGGATGAGATGAAGGTCTGTACTCGCTCTGATCGAGCCAGCTTTATGAAGGCTGCAGTGATTGAGAGATAACTTCTGTTTCTGCAGGTTGCTGAGCTGAAAATGCAGCTAAAGCTCAGATCTTTGCCTGTTTCTGGAACTAAAACTGACCTAATAGAGAGGCTGAAGACATTTCAGGAGAGCTCCAACATCCACTATGCTGTTGGCAAGGAGACAGGAGACATGGCAGCAGCTTTACATTCTGAAAACATCACGTTATCACCACCAGTGTCCCTCATAGCTTCCAAAGTGTCCAAAATGGGAATAGAGGACAGCAACAAGACAGACACTTCAGCAAAGCTGGTTTCAGACATTCCAACTCATGCTGTCCACTGCATGGAGTCCCCAGATAGACACAGAGCATGTCCCACTGACACAAAATCCAGTGAGAAGGACTCTGACAAGGACAAACGTCTGCATGAGAAGGAGCGTCAGATAGAGGAGCTGATGAAGCAGCTGGAGCAGGAGCAGAGGCTAGTTGAGGAGCTTAAGATGCAGCTGGAGGAGGAGAAAAGAAGCCAGCAAAACGATTCTCCACCTCAGATCCATCCCTTGGTGCCAATCCAGGTGAAAATGGAAACCAGGATCCCATCGAGCTGCTCAGCATCCTGCAGCTCTCCTGGTCTGCCGGCGCTGATTAAACAAGAGGAGTCTGCAGATCATAACCATGCAACCGCTCCACCGGTCATCAGACAGGCTACGACTCTGCAGTCTGTGGGGGCCGGAGCTCAGATCCTTCAGCCCACATCTCTTTCTGCCTCCGCAGCCTCTGTCGAGTTCCCCGCCAAAAGCATTGAATTGCACTCTATTGTTAGCAGCGCAGCTCCAGGCCCCGACCAGACCTCTGGACAGGTGCCACAGAAAACAGCCATCTCTGCAGCGGTACAGCAACAGATCAGCACTCAGAATCAGCTACTAGGAAAGGTACGAAACCGTAGGCCTATCCACAGTCTGTCTCGTTATCTCTATGGTCATTTTAATTGTGTTGTAAGATAATAAAAAGTTTCGTTTAATCGTAGTGGTGCAATTTTCAGTGGCACCATTTAAAGCAGCAGACTGGAACTTTCCCCTTTTCATGAATCTTGTATGATATTATTTATCCGTAAAGTGATGGTTAGGAATGTGTATGTGTGTGCACTATATATATATATATATATATGTGTGTGTATATACGATATATATATGTATATAGTATATATATATAGTACATACATATATACTATATATGTAGTATATACATATATATATATATATATATATATATATATATATATATATATATATATATATATATATATATATATGTATATATATGTATGTATGTATGTACTATATATATGTACTATATATATATATATATATATATATATATATATATATATACTATATATGTATGTACTATATATATATATACTATATATATACTATATATGTATGTACTATATATATATACTATATACACATATATATATATATGTATATATATATATATATATATATATGTGTGTGTATATATATATATATATATATATATATATATATATATACTATATATATAGTATATATGTATGTACTATATATATACTATATACATATATATAGTATATATGTATGTACTATATATATACTATATACATATATATATAGTATATACACACATATATATATATATGTATATAGTATATATATATATGTGTGTATATACGATATATATATGTATATAGTATATATATATAGTACATACATATATACTATATATGTAGTATATATATATATATATATATATATATATATGTATATATATATGTATGTATGTACTATATATATGTACTATATACATATATATATATATATATATATATATATATATATATATATATATATATATACTATATATATAGTATATATGTATGTACTATATATATACTATATACATATATATATATAGTATATACACACATATATATATGTATATATATATATGTGTGTGTATATATATATATATATATATATATATACTATATATATATATATATATATATACTATATATATAGTATATATGTATGTACTATATATATATACTATATACATATATATAGTATATACACACATATATATATATATGTATATATATATATATATATGTGTGTGTGTGTATATATATATATATGTATGTACTATATATATATACTATATACATATATATATATAGTATATACACACACACATATATATATATATATATATATATATATATATATATATATATATATATATATATATATATAGTACACGCCAAATGTTTGGACACACCTTCTCATTCAATGTGTTCTTTATTTTCATGACCATTTACATTGGGAGATTCTCACTGAAGGCATCAAAACTATGAATGAACACATGTGGAGTTATGTACTTAACCATAAAAGGGGAAATAACCGAAAACATGTTTTATGTTCTATTTCTTCAATAAAAGCCCCCCTTTGCTCAGATTACTGCTTTGCACACTCTTGGCATTCTCTTGATGAGCTTCAAGAGCCAGTCCTGTTGGAAAACCATTTCAGTTGACTACTCTGTCCACATGTGTTCATTCATAGTTTTGATATAGATATATGAGAAATTATGTGGTGCTAAACACCAGCCACTGTTTTCTAGGTCCGTGACTTCAAATGGTGTTTTTCCTTTTGGGACTCTGGTAGTTTGTCCTAAGGATGAAGTGGTAGCAGCCGGCTGTTTCTCCTTCTCTGATATTATTGAGCTGAGAACCTTTCTCGCCTGTGGTGTTCTGCTGCTAAATATGCACGTGCGTTGTGGGTGGAGGACCCAGGGAGGTGTGGACGTCCTGTGGTTTGAGACCGACAACCAGATGGTCCAATCAATGCTTGTTGTTTGGGCTTTTATTGGCTGAGGTTTTTATTCAAATGCAAGAGAACCACTTCATTATTTCTTTTTTTTTTTTCTCATTATCTTTTGTATATTCGTTCTGTTTTTCTTCTGAATGCATTTTCAAGTTATTTTTTTAAACACAAGAAAGTTTTTTTTTACTTTGCTGACAGTTTCAGTCCTGCAATCTTCATCAGAGCTAGCCGCTAATAATAATAATAATAATAATAATAATAATAATAATAATAATAATCATCATCATCATAAAAACCTTTCCTGTGTTTAAAAGAACTTAAATATGCATCTCCTCATTATATTTATTAAGTAATTCAACTTTATTTGTAGAGCGCCTGTCACAAAGTGCACAGAGACAATTATGTCAAAATGAAAACATGAGGAAAAATCATGTTAAGATCATCAAACAGCAAAAGGTCGTACAACAAATGAGTAAACAATAAAGGTTTTAGAAAAAGTAATGGTGAATGAAAGGGTCTTTAGCTGGTTTTTGAAGGTGTCCAGATTATAAACGCAGCGTAGGAACAAAGTAAGTTCATTACAAAGTCAAGATGCAACGGCCTGGGAAGAGAGATCACCTCAACTTTTATCTGGTCTTTGGAACTTCTAGAAATGTCTGGTCTGTGAACCTGAGGGCTCGGGTTGCTGCATATGAAATTAAAATGAACAAAACCTTTAACAGAATCCCTGTTTCTCAGACATGGATGGATATCAAGGTACCAAACCAAGCCAGTGTGTTCCCTGTGGTTGGATGTGTCCAAACTGTCCCAAACATCTCCAAAGAAAAGGTAAGATCTGAGGTTTAGCATGACCATTAATCTGTCCCGGTGTCATTTGGTCTACAGAACTGATTTTATTTTCTGTTGAACAGTCGCCCTGTTCCAGCCAACACCCTGTGAGGTCACAGCAGTTAAAATTCACCAACCATGCATCCAAGGGTAAAGACCCACCACGCTATGAGGAAGCAGTTAGACAGACATGCCGAGCGTTGTCAGCAGCTCAGGTGCAAATCGACTTCAGTTTCTTCGTTTTAAACTGTTCATGAAACCAGTTAGTAATCCCATGTTTCTGTAGGGTCCCACTGCAGCCAGTCAGCAGATGGATGACCTGTTTGATGTGCTGATCGAGAGCGGCGGTGAGATAATCTAGAAAAAGGTTATTTCCCTTAGTAATGACTTCACTCTCATCCTGTCACACACTTGTTTTCCCAGAGATGTCTCCTTTCAGCAGACAGAATCCTCCCTGCCTGGAAAAGCTTCTCCCAGTGACCGCCAGTGTAACCACCCTTCCCATCAACACCGTTTTGTCTCGCCCTCCACCTTTGGTGCAGGTGGCTCAGCTGCCTGCTGCCCCACCGGACCTGGAGGCTCTGACTTCTAGACACGAGCTGGAAACCCTTCTGGATGCCACACTGTTTCCCAACACTAAGGGACAGAAATTGAAGTTTTTAGAGGAGTTGAATTCACCTTTGGTCACCATGGAGGTGAACTCTAGTGAAAACATGCCACCAGCGGGTCTGAGCTTCCACAACACCACTGTGGACAGCATGGATTGGCTGGATCTGACCCTGTCAGTGCCAGCAGAAGAAGGAGGAGTTAACCCTTTGGACATATCAGTGCCAGAGGGTGTTTTCTCCGCCGACTTCCTGGACTCTCATGAACTGCAATTAAACTGGGACTGAGAGTTTTTCATCAGCCCGTTTCATTCCAAATTCAGTTTTAATGCACATGGAGGATTGCGTTTGCTTTTTATGAGTCAATGAGAACAGCTGAACTCTGAAAAAAGTGCCCGTGAAACCTCTAAAAACCAAATGGTACGGATTCTAGTGGGTGAAAGAATCATCAAAGTTCTGCTCCTGAGATTTATTTGTTAATCCTTTCCAGGTATAAACAGAGGCCCTGCAGGCCCACAGGCAGGGCAAGCAATTGCTTGGGGGTCCTTAGGCCACAAAGGGACCAGAGGAACCAGAGGGCTGAAAAACTTTGAGTGAGAACCTCTACGCCGGTGAGACCGATTGCTCAGCCAGAGACCGGCACACACTTCCTCGTCCGATGCCCTTGCCCCAGCTCCAATGGAGAAACATCTGCATACTTCCTAGACTGCACCAGGCAGCAGGTGTCTTCGATTGGGGCCCCATGACAACCTTTACAGCCTCTAGGCATAAATCAGATGTTTTATTGCAGCACAAATGAGTCGCAGCAGCACTGAATAAAACAACCCCTCATTTGTTAAAAATAATCATCTGTGAACATGTTTCCATCATGTATTTTATATTAAAGGTGTGGTTCACAGAAAAAATGCATTTTTAAAAGATTATTTCTGATTGAAATCAATCACTCTGTGTTTTTCATCTACAGCTATCTCCTGCATTAGCTTCTGATAGAAAATAGATGGTGAAACTCCCCCATCTTGACACATGACGAGGAAGGTCGTTGTACATTCAGTGTCCAGAAAACAGCAGATAATGCCTAGTAGAAGCTAACTGTTAGCATTAGCAACTCCACCACATGGCAAAACTCCTCCAGGCTTGTGTTGTGTTGCTAAGTAAACAGGGTCAGTTGCAGAGTCGCATTTCTGTTACCCAATCAGAGGTGAGATGTCCAAATATCCAGTCATTTAGTAGTTCGATACGCTCCAGAACGCAATGCCTGCAATTCTAAATTCTACTTCTCAGCGTACTGGGACTTTTTTCTAGGGTACGGAGAGAAACAGTGGTTTTTCCACTCATGAATTAGTCTAATTCTCTGAGATTTCTGAAATCGTATCTGTCCGTCCTCTGGCACCACTCCACCTACAACCCAAAAGACGTGCCCCAAGAGAAGCTTTGTTTTGAGCAAGAGGACGCGTTCTCTCCAAATGCACCAAGGACGCACTTCACTGCCCTGACAAGCGCGGCGCACGCAGTTCTACCATCAGCAGGCAAGAGGAGAGAAACAAAGACAATATTCGACATAATTCATTTTTGTTCACATCATTACATAAAAAAGATCAACAGAAGGAACAACCACAGCAACATTATTGTTGTACTCTAGTGACACCTGCTGGATGCATCTGAATTTAATCAGTCTCAATTAAAACTTTACTGTTCTTTTTAAAAAACGCTTCTATTTTCTAATTTAAAGAGCTGAGTCTGCTCTGGGCACTATCTTGTGTTTTTCAACATAGAAGTCGGTGTAGTGTCTTTTTGTTTCTGGATGAACTGTGGTTATGGCTGCCGGTGAAGGGTCTCAGCCATCCACTCAGTAATCCTAGTAGGTTCATTCTGGACTGCTTTGTCAACGGTAAAATGTGGTTTTGTGTTGGAACGAGAAAGGACTTCGCTTTGATATTCTAACATTTCTGTACCAAAGATATCATACGGCGTCATTTGCATGTTATTTACACATGATTTAGTTATGTAACTTTATACAAAGTAACAGCTGTTATGTAATTTCAGAAATTTGCCGACAGCCTCCGCTGCACATTCTTGTCAATAAAAAATAGAAAATCAGTCATCTCTTAGTTCTGTTGAACAACCAGCTCAATACATTCATAAAGCTTAAAAAAAGTCTAAATCTGTACAGAGTTCCAACAAGATTAAAATTCATCACGTTGATTGTGTGTCACATAGGTTTAAACATGCGTGACACGGCGCTGCCAAAAAGGGTCCGTTTTCTAACTGATCTCTCTTGTTTTTGCATTAAGTCACACGCAAATGTTTCAGAGCTGCAAAGAAATTTCTGGTTGGGCCAAAGATAAGCTGTGCAAATGCAAAAGGCAGTTTTAAATGATGACTTTCATTTATGAGGGGGCGGAATGTCTCCAAGCCAACCTGGCTCTACGTATAAAACAAAATGCCTTCTTGGTTATCAGGAATTAACCATGACTAGTAAATGGATTCAATAATCAGATTATTTGGAAAGTTTTCACACCCAGGCCTGATTACGACAAAACTCTTAGAATTAAGAAACCACTTCACTAGAACTTGAAGAAGGCTAAAAGATCTAAAAACAGAACACATATAAGCTCTTGTAGCGGTCACACTTTAAAGTGTGACGACTGTAAATTAATTATGACCAATAAGATGTGATTATTCCACATAAATATGAAATATCAACCTGATTGATTTTCGAATGTGTAATCAGAGGATTATAGTTACTTTTACTTGTTCAGGGACCATAAACACACTATGTATTAATTCAGACAGAGTCAGGTACATAGTTAAAAAGGAATTTTATTCTTTTTCCTGAACGAATGATTATACATGACAAGATATGAATAATGAGATGTGATGGAGTGGATATGCAGTGATGGAATGTGATGTGTAGGTGGTGTGATGTAAGCTAGATGTATATCAGAATCTTTGTCTGAAAGAAATTGTGAAATCTGGGTGTAAAAGAATTTGTCGTCTGCTATAAACTAGAGAGTTGTCATGACTCGAGGGAGGTGTTTAACCCAAGACATGCAGAATCAACACGACTTCAATGGGTGAGTAAAGAAAAGTTCTTTTATTTTAAAACAGGAACAAAAAGTGCACTGGTAAGTCCAGTGAGGGTGTGCCGTTCGGCTTAGTCCATATATTAGTCCAGGATGTGCGGAAAGGTGGGTAGCCAAGGTGAGTGTGGGTGGTGGCTCAGCGGGCTGAGGCGGGTGAGGCAGCGGAGACAAAACGGCAGGCGTTGTAGAGGAGGATGGGACGTGGTTCTGGAAATCCGGGGTTCGAGCGGTGAGAGTAGTGGGTAGAGTGGAGTATCCTGAACAGAATAAACGAGCAGGGTTCAGAGGAGATTCCAAAAGGTGTAATCCAGATAAACAGTCCAAGGTTCAGAGCCAAAAATCCAATGTCAAATTCTAACGAGCAAAAACGAGCAAACAAGGTCAAGAGGCTGGGGCTACCTAACAGTTGCAATCATCCGGTGTAGTGTGGTGTCTCCATCCTCCCTTTATACCCGACCTCCTGATTGGAGATTCGGCGCACCCGCAGCTCCCTCCGCTCCTCACCTGTGGAAGATTGCCTCAGAGATGGTTAGTAATGAGAGAGTGCTCACCTCAGCTCAGGAACATGACAAGAGTTGATTATTAATAAAACAGCATCAGACTCAATCGGTTGTGTCTACAAACCCTGGCGGATACCCCCAGCAGATCCGGACTGTCAGAAATCGAGTGGACTTCACGGCACCTGAAGCCAGTAGATTAACGTCGATACGACCCGTCCAGTCTTGAGATGTCTCCAGGTCACAACAGTAGCTGGAATGGTTGTTTGCAACCAAAGCGGAAGTGGCTCTTATGGAGCTGTCTGGCTGTGTCAGCTTGCAGCATGCAAACAGGTTGACTGTAGGTCAAAAGATGTATCAAGGATGCTTGTTCCGAATTGGCCGGATCAGAACTCTGCTCGAAACTGAATTAATCGGGAAGTAATTCTTGTTTTATCAGACTACTTTGCCATGATTTCTGGCCATTCTGGCAAATCAGAATGTGCCATGTCAGGAAGGCTTTACCAAAACATTCCCCAGAAAGCCACGCCTTCCCTCAAATACAAGATTCTTAACTCTGTGAATAAGAATCTATAAACGTTATGTGAGGTGAATCTTAATCTTAATTTGTATCTTATGAAGATGTGTATGAGTCTAGATAATGATTAACTTGTTAAATCAAAACGTATACTGATAATAAGATCTGCAATGGATCATTGTAAGAGCAACGCTCAGTTCAACTTCATTGATTTAAGCACAGATTATTCAAACGTTTGGTTTAAACATCTTGTTCATTTATCACATATGATTATTTAACTTATAAGCAGTAAAGCCTTGTAGGATTCGTGAGGATTCACTTTTATTCAGAGTGGGGAATCCAGCAGTCTGGGCAGAGAGAAGGGCTTTTGCGGGAGACCTTGACAGTTTATTCATATCTGCGTTGAAGAACACTGTTAAATTCAATTTTATTTGTAGATCACCTTCCACAACTTTATCAGAAGCCCAAGGTGCTGAACAGCATCTCATAAAAACATTCCCAGTACCTGGGCATAAAAGCAAGATAAAAACATAAAATCATAAAATATCAAGCAAACAACATTACAAATACAGAGAGAAAACAGAATAAGACTAATCAATTAAAAACAAATGGTGGACAAAATAAGATCAAGCATCCTGATCAAAAAGAAGAAGAATTAAAACCATAATGTCAGGGCAATTCAAAGAACCCTAGCACTGAAAAGCAATCAAATAAAAATGAGTCTTCAGACGAGACTTAAAGACTGGAAGGGACGGTGGCTGCCTAATGCTCAATGGCAATTCATTCCACAGAGTTGGAGCCAAAACAGAAAATGCACGATAACCCCTCGATTGACATTTCGACCGGGGGACCACCAGAAGTTCCTGCTCGGCTGAGCGAAGAGACAGAGATGGAGCATACCTGTGCAAAAGTGCAGTAATGTAAGAGGGGGCACTGCCCTGGAGGGCCTTATAAACGAGAGTTAAGATTTTAAATTTAGCTCGGAATTGCACCGGGAGCCAGTGCAGAGCAGTCAGCACTGGTGTAATGTGATCTCGACATCTAGTACCTGTCAGGAACCTAGCCACTGAGTTCTGCACAAACTGGAATCGTGCAGCCGTGCACTGGGCCAGACCAGCATACAGAGCGTTTCAGTAGTCCAGCCGGGACAGGACGAAAGCATGCAACACAGACTCCAGATGAGCTCTGGACAGCAGAGGCCTGATCCTGGATAGTCTTTTCAGGTTAAAAAACAGGACCTCACCACTTTATTGACGTGAGTGTCAAGATTAAGTGAGGAGTCCATTTTTATCCCCAAATTACTGACCATTTTCTTTTCATAGGGGGTCAATGGGCCAAGGTCAATATCAGCACCTGAGCCATTTCTTCTGCCAGGACTAAGTATTATGACTTCCGTTTTGCTCTCATTTAGGTGCAAAAAATTAGAAGCCATCCAACATTTTATGTCCTTCAAACAGTCCAGTAAAGGAGAAACAGATCTATCCTCCCCACGTCGAAGAGGGAGATAGATCTGGCATTCATCAGCAAAAAAATGAAATTTCACATTATGTTGATGAAGGAGGACTCTAAGTGAGCAAAAGGTTGATTTGTGCGTCTGGATCCTCCAGCTGGCGTAACCTTGACTTTGCAGCTCTGGCGTGCATGAAAGGTTATGCTGTGTCAATTCGATGGTGAAAATTGACCCTTTTTTATTCTTTAAATGTTTAGACAGAAACTCAAGAACAAACAAACTCATCCAAGACTATACTGAAAGCTTTATGCTGATGGTGAAACTAACACTGCATTAAAAACCCATCAGACATGTGGTGGCAGTGCTGTAGCTGATGGAACCATGCATCCTGCTCTCTACCAGAACATCCTATTAGAGAATATTTGACCTTTGACCTCAAACAGGCTGTTCCCGCTCAAAAGCCCTCCAGTGTGGCTGAAATAAAGCAACTCTCTAAGGAAGAGTTGGACAAAATTCCTGCAGTTTGTATTTATTCCGGTTACTTTTGTCAGATATTGACATTTGTTAGATGAGCTGAAACATTTAGGTGTGACACATAAATGACAAACAGAAGAAATATGTAAGGACTTCCATACTTTTTGACAACACTGTAAACCTAATCTATGGAAAACATCTCAAATCACACAGCTAATGGGCTTCGTTATGTATCAACATTAAAAAAAACCTCCATGTTACCAATAAACCTCGTCTCAGAGAGTTTTGAGGGTTACAATCGGTGTCCTACACTTTGGACATCTGTGTGTGATGGACTTGAACTTGTCGCTGCAGAAAGGAATGAGACAGCAGCCGGCTACACAGCTGAAACAAAAACAGACAGATCAGTGGGTGACAACCAGCCTGGTGACAGCGTGTGCGAACAGCAACAGGTGAAACCAGGCTGAGCGATCTGCAGGCAAATGTTTTACCAGAACGGGAGGAGAAGAGCTCATACCCAATCATGGCTGACATGAAACACACAAGCCAGGTCACACTGCTGATGGAAGTGAACGTTTCTGTTATGATAAACGCTCGACATTCCGGGCACTGAGTCCTGCATGGATGTGGTGGAAGCTTCTCCGCATCCAGGATCACTGTAGGGGCTGGAAGGAGAAGACACATAGGTTCAGCTCAGCTCTTTATTAATCCTATCTCATTATTTTGATCTTAACATCTGAATTTTAATATTTCATTCATCCAATTTTAGGAAAATCAGTGGCAAAAAAACCTCTTGTTCTGTTAGGGAGTGGGAAAGGAGTGGGATTGCAAAGACAAATCGTATACAAGTAAACCTAGAAAAATGAAAATATGGTGCAAAAGTCCATTAATTCAGTAATGCAGCTTAGAGTGAGAGACCATCTAAAGGGTCAGGATCCCTTTGCAGATGTTTTGGATTCATTAGCTGGTTATAGTGTGACCCTTTGAGCCTTGTTGGATCATTTATTTGATCTGGGGCATGGTTTAGGTCATGTCTCCCTTGTTTATCTGTCCAGTACACAAAGTAAGAGTGTCTGTTCTTTACAGAATCAGACTAGATGCAGCAACACCCATGATTTTCACATCTTGGTCATGTAAGATGAGATTTGTCACACACACAGATCTTTATACATTTCTATATTTTCTATACTTTGTCTATATAAACCAATTTAAAATCAACGTACTGAATAATGATCATTTATGGGAGTGTATCAGAAACAGAGTACTGCCGGTCTTCCTCCCCTGGAAGTAAAGAACCAGGAAAGATCTGGAGATCATCCAGACGTGAAAGGAGCTTTCTACAGATCTTAACAATAACAGCCTAGAATGTTGAGCCTTTTCACAATAATATCTTATTGTCTGAGATTTTGGATGTGAGATTTTCATAAACAGAGATTACTGGAGATAGGCACCAGCCCCCCTGCATGGACAAGTGGGTATAGAAGATAGATGGATGGATGGATGATTGTTGCTAAAAATGTTTCAATTATAACAAGAGATTAAGACTCACGTTTTCTCAGTAAATCTGGATTACTTGGAATGCTACCCAACTACATCTGTAAATTAATCTCACGGGCTTTCGTTCACTCTTCTCCTGTGTGGAGCTACCATGGTCTGTAGTGAGCTTTCCCTGTGTTTTTCCTCTGAGCTTCGTTTGCAGGTGGACATGCCTGAGAGCGTTCCAGCTGCAGCAGATTCCATCATTACCAGCCAGAGGATATAAGGAGCAGTGTGACACAAAACCACACCAGATGATTACTCATGTTTGGGTAGCTCCAGCCATTCGAGTGTTTCTAGATAAGTCTTGTGCTTTTGTAACTTCTTGTGCTTCCAGTAATTTAGTATTTGCCTTTGCTCCCCACAATATCTCCAGCTAACCAGCTCCTGTGCTCTTCCAGGTTCCCTCCATCATCTCCTGCTCAATCAATAGCTCTTGGACTTTATCTCTAGCTCAACGCTGCACTGCACTTTCCCTGGCCACCCGCTCTCAGCCGCTCACCTGCTCTTCTAGTGCTCTCCTGTTTTCGCCTCATGCTCAGTTTAAGTATCTCGGGGTTGTTCACGAGCGGGGGAAAGATGGAGCCTACGATCGACAGGCGTATTGGTGCTGCCTCTGCAGTGATGCGGGCATTGTACCCGTCTGTCATGGTGAAGAGAGTGCTTTGCCTTCTGGCTCAGCTACCGGTCAGCTTTATCGGTCGATCTACGTTCCTCGTAGATGACCGAAAGAATGAGATCGCTGAAACAAGCGGCCGAAATGAGTTTTCTCCGCAGGGTGGCTGGGCTCTCCCTTAGAGATAGGGTGAGAAGCTCTGTCATCCAGGAGGGGCTCGGAGTAGACCCGCTGCTCCTCCACATCGAGAGGAGCCAGTTGAGGTGGCTCGGGCATCTGATTAAGATGCCTCCTGAACGCATCCCTGGAAGGTTTTCTGGGTATGTCCACCTGAAAGGTGACCTAAAGGAATATCCAGGACACACTGGAGGGAATACGTCTCTCGCCTGGCCAAGGAACGCCTTGGGATTTCCCCGGAAGAGCAGGCCCAAGTGGCTGAGGAGAGGGAAGTCTGGGCCTCTCGACTTAGGCTGCTGCCCTCGCGACCCGACTCCGGATAAGCGGAATCGAATGGATGAATGGATGGGCTTTGCTATTTTAAATTTCCCTAGAAATACGACAAACTGAAAGGACAAATTCTAATTATAAATGAACAATTTCAGTTTCTAATTACATCCGACTCCAAATAAAATATTCATCTGCAGCATCCTATAACTTACAAACATCCGCAGCTTCAGAGATGCATTGCTATACTTTCAGATTTTTTAAAGAAAATGTTAATTTACAGAAATGATGCGTTTGAAGACTTCTGCTCACCAGGATAGGAAGGAGGAAGCTCAACGACGTAAACACTAGAGTCGTTTTCATCAAAACCAGCCTGTGACTCCTTATCGTCAATCTCTATCAAATAGAGAAATGTTTCATTTCTAGGCTCAAAAATACAAAACAGGACAGATTGTTTTACTTTTTGCAACTTGCTTCTGGTTACTAATTCTTACTTTTCTGGTCTTTGGAAACCAGGATTTCTTCATAAGTCTTCTGGAGTTCAGCCTTCCTTTCACTGATTTGCTTTAGGTCTTTATTAATGTCTTCAATCTCGTCTTCAGTTGCAGCTGCTTCTTCTGGTGATTAAAATAAACAAACGTCACCCAACACAAAAACAAGGACTGGCTTGTTCAGTATGATCTGAAGAATTGTTTATTTAGTTTTACCTGTATGCTCACAATCAGCGCGTTTCCTCAACTCCCGGAAAACACACAGAATCTTCTTTCTGTCTTCAAGCTGATGCTCTCTAAATGTAAGCTGTTTCAGTTCCACTGATATTTTACTTGCATTGTATTCTAAAGACGTCATGATGGCAGCTAGACGGCAGAATAACGCATGTTAGTGTCTGAAACCATGTTTAGTTCTGAGTGCTCTTTACAGACAAGCATCTGCAGATTAAATAAACATGTAAAGGATTAGAAATGTTTTAGCCAAAGGTTGGTTCCTCTATAGTCTGGGTCTGACCATCAGATGTTTTAACCACCAAAGATTAGACATGATTGGACTAAAAAGTGCCAGTTCAAGTCTGCATCCACTATAAAAAACCTCCTCCTCACTTATAAAGCTCACCACAAATCAAAAATTAGACTTTTTATGTTGCACAAACCAAAATATGAGCCATCAATCCACCAAAAATCTAAGATACAGAAAAGAAGGCTAAAGTGAATGTTAGCTTCATTTAGGTTCAGAAATATAAGAACAATTTGTTTCCTCAAACATGAAACCTATAAATAATTGTAGATTTCTAGTAGTTAAAAGATGTTTATTTGAATAAATTTAGCTTTTTAATAAAATCCCTATAGAAGTTTCTAGTTTTACCAGCTGGCTTCCATGCCGTGTCGTCTTCAGCTCACTCACGAGTGAATAAGGGAACACTGTTATGCCAGAAAATATTCAAATCATCAGGTGGGGTAAATGACTGTGCTTTTTGCAAAACATCAAGAGCGAATTTGAAAGCGTCTGTCTCATGCAAGGGAACATAAAACAAAATTATGCTCCATTTTAATTTTTACAAAAACAATATGTAAACTTGTCTGAGCACTGAGATTTAAAAAAAAAACGTTTTCATATTTGAGTCACAAGAAACAGTCGTTAGAACCCAGTTTATTAAATTTGCCTCAATAGCAGTGGGTTTTATCACAAAAGAACATTGGGAAAATTAATAACAAGTCTAGTAAACAAACAAAACAAACATTTATTTATAAAATTAACATCAGCTCATCAGAATTTACAACTATTTTGTGCTTCTCTCCTCATGATGCAAATTCTGGGTGTGTCACTTTTTTCTGAGTCTCTTCATAAACGTCACTTCGTCTCTGTTTCTCATCCCATAGCTGAAAATAACACAAGAGACACACACAAAAAGGAGGAATTGTCAGTTTTAATGTTAAAATGTATATCTAAGGTTTAATTTTATATACTCACTCTTTTAGTCTCAAGGTGTCATCTTCAAGCTTCACACCCTCAAATACTAAATGATAGGCTCTCCAAACATATCTCCTGAGATAATACACATACAATAATATTACACACACACACACACACATACATACATACACACACATATATATATATAAATATATACACATACATAAATATATACACATACATACATATATTATATATATACATATATTATATATACATACATATATATATATATATATATATATATATATATATATATTACATACATACATACATACATATATATATATATATATATATATATGTGTGTATGTATATATAATATATGTATATATATATATATATATATATATATATATATATATATATATATATATATATATATATATATTGAATGCATTTTATTTCCTTGTCTACTTAAATATTCTTACCAGCTGATATGTTTTATTCCTCCCTCCCGTTGCTGTTTCAACTCCATAAATCTGCAAATGGCCTTTTTCAGGTCCAGGACTGAAGCGTTTTGGACTACAACTATGGCTTCATTTAAATATAATAAATAAAAAAAAGTAAGTGTGATGAGAATAGTAGATGTCAGGCTATAATTTTCAATCATCTAATAACAAAAAATAGAAAGTTGATAAAAAAGAAATAATAAAACAATGAAAAAGCAACACTTACGCATGATTTCACCATCTGCTTTCACGACCTTCACAGTCATCGCCTGGCCGTACTCCAAAGCTATCTGAGAATTTACTTCTTCCAGTGTGACCTGATGGTACAGAAAAAAAAAACATTAAAATTGACGCCACCGATTACCATTTCTCTGCACACATCAGACCATCATCATCTAGAAAAGCTCACAACCCTGAGAGGACTTGCTGTTAGATTATGAAGATTTATTGCTGGTCTTAAATTTGGAAATACTTTGACAAGTTGAGCAAAATACAGTGAAATATTTTGAATATACTTTATTGACCTAACAAAATGCACAAGGTAGACGTGAGCTAATACTTCTACTGCTGTCCTCTTGTGTAACCAATATTAGGACAGAGTACAAATCACACAGCTTTAACATACAAGCAAGAAGAGACATCAGCAAGGACTTTGGGGAGATAATTTTGTCTTTGCTCTAATAAAAACTGTAATATGCAGTGATCTGCTGTTTTTACTCCATTGGAAGCTTGCAAATTGATTCATAAACACTTTGTAGTGCAAATGGGATCCATTTGAGTTTTAATAGGTATCTAAATAGACTGTTTGGAAATTGCAGGTGAGGTGTGTGTCCAAACTTTTGACTAAAGTAACAAAAGCTGCACAATGTATCACAAAACATCATCACTGTGACTGCTTCAGTGGCACACAAAAACAGCTTGATTCACAGTAGATGGGGACATGTTCATGTGACTGAATCTCCTTAATGCTATTGCTGAAAACACACCAGTGGTGAGTGATGTGTGGTAACAGAGTGAGGAAAATGAGGATTTAGCACAACTGTTATCGTCATCGCAATACCCAACGATATTGTAACAGTGTGATTTACTAAATCCTACAAAAGTATAATCCTGGCCCAAATATCTTCTACAATCGTCATTGGACTTTAAAAATAAAATAGACCAGCTCCAATGAGTGAATCTCAAATAAAGGTGACAACACACGTTTTCCTTCAGAGTAACTGAGGGCACTCAGAAATAACACCTGGATTGGCAGGTCGCAGAGTAAAGGGTCCTGCACAAGTCGAGCAAGTCCTTCTTCAAAAATATCCAGGATCTCAGAGTGAGGGAGAGAATCTTCATCGTCCTCCTCCTCAGCAGCTGCCTCGTTTAGGAAGCTCTCCTTTTTCACCTCCTCATCCTGCACTAGTTGCGCTCCTTCACCTCCTTTGACTACAGCAGAACCTGGACTCTGCTCCTCCTCCATCCGATAATCATCCAGCTATTGGGTACCTTCCGGGTTTCCTGCTAGAAAACGTCGTCTGGATACAATTTACCTGGACAACAATTACAGGTTTACTTCAAAACTGCTGCTAAAAAAGAAGAATTAGAACAGCAAAAGCCCGTATGTAACTGTGTGCAGTACAAACAAACTACCGGAACGGAAATGGACCTTATGTAAAAGGTTCCACTTGATGAAAATAAAAATGAACAGCTGCGTTAACATTTGATAAATACGTATTCTTATCATAAATTAATAACATTCATTTTAATATAGAATTGTTTACATACAATTAGGCATGTTGTTTAAACGATTAGCGACTTCCGGTTGTTTCCGTTCGAGCTGTTTTCATCAGTCGACTTCCGGTTTTCTCTACGCAGCAGATGGTTTCTGGTGAAATCACATTTAGATTCCATTTAGTTGATGGTTTGCGACCAAATTGATTACATTTAAAATGCTACTCTTTTGCCCTACCTGTGGAAACGTTTTGATCGTAGAAGAAGGACAGAAGTGTATGAGGTTCGCGTGTAACACCTGTCCTTACATACACAACATCACAAGAAAGGTAGGAGTCACCCGTAACTAAACCAGGTTTCATCATCTAGTTGGTGTCAGAAACACAAAATATTTGTCGTTAGGTTTGTAAGTTTAAGGTCTTGTTTTATTTCTCTTGAAGGTAAACAACCGAAAGTATCCCAAATTAAAGGAGGTGGATGATGTTCTCGGTGGGGCTGCTGCGTGGGAGAACGTGGATTCAACTGCAGGTAAATAACATTAAAATGACTTCCTGGAGTCTGCATACAAATGTTTAGCATATTCTTTAGTTTTAGTTAAGTAATTAAAGTGTTTTAACGCCTAAAATGAGAAAAGTGTACTTCCAATTTTCAATTATACAAACGGATTAATCCAGGATTTTCAGTTTTTCTTTTTGTTCAAGCCAAACCATTCAACAATCCTGATATCCTGTATCTTTATTTAGGTCATAGTAGAATTGGCTAGATGCTTAATAAACTATTATTTATCTCCTTAAAACAATTCATGATCCTTAAACAGGATTAGTGATTTCTTAAGATTAACATTCTTAAACTAAAACCTGGACATACCAGAGGTATTTGGGGTATAAGATGGTACATACCGGTGTGGCCTCTAAGCTGACATATTCCTTCTCTATCTCTGTACAGAAAAATGTCCCAAGTGTGAGCATCCTCGGGCGTATTTCATGCAGATTCAGACCAGATCTGCTGATGAACCCATGACAACTTTCTACAAATGCTGTAATGCCCAGTGTGGACATCGATGGAGAGACTGAAAGTTTTCTACTTGTAGTTATTTCAAATGTTCAGATGATTTCTGGCCTGGTTTTCCTTTTCTTCTGTATTTATTTGCACCATTTACTTTCCAGTTGTGATAAATGTTCCACATGACAAAGTGTTTACTTCATGATTTTTATTGGTAAAATAGCGCCTGTGTACAGTCACATAAATTGCGTACATAGTTGTACATCAGACATCTGGAGCGATGCAGACCAGCAGTTTTCACAACATGACTAAAGTTCCATTACAATCCTTCACAAAATGTGTTTTTTTGTTTTATATTTTGCACAGATTTTTCAGTCTTGAGGAAAAAAATATGCACAGAGTCGGAGCACATCAATGATTATTACTAAAGGTATAGCCCAGGCAAACTGCGAGAAGCATTAGTGGCTGATGTATCCCACATGCTGAGATGATTCACTGTTAGTGTTCAGAATCACTTTTGCAAAAGGTCTAATTCAACAACTTCATGAAGCTCATTAAAATCTCACTAATCAAATGTATTTCATTTCATCTAAGCGAAGAACCTTCATTTAGGTGAATCCTTAATGGCTTAGTACTCAGTTTTTAAAACCTCTTAAGATCAGCTAAATCTGAAATGGTGCTGCATGAGCCTGACAGAAAAACACACACCAAGATGTCATGCTTTCGTTTTTAAGTGATTAGCTTGTCTATCGCCTTCAGTACACTTGTGGACCATTCCCATCTGTACCGGGTCGGCCCGGGCCGGGTAGCGTAGGTTGTTTACATATCTGGGTGGCCTGGTATTTTTCCGGGCCAACCAAGGCTCATTCTCAGCCCTCTTCTCGAGGGGGTCTGCTTCAGGCCGACCAGGGCCAACACACCCACTGCTGACAGCAACTTCACACCTTCCATTAGAGCAAGCCTCTGATTGGTGGGTAGAATCAGCCCACATGGGCTTAAGGCAAGGATGTGTGGAATCAACCGGGCCAGGCTGGGGCCGACTGGGGCTACCCGACCCGGCACAGATGGGAATGGCCCAAAAGTCTGAATATGGCTCATAACTCGGTCGACTACAGAAACTAGTAACACCTGGATAAAACTTTGCTTTTATTCAGGGTAAAATCGTGTTTTAATGAAAACAAAATGTGTGTTTAAACTTATAAAGTGCAAATATTAACTTTATTCTCAAAACTACAGACGGGGACAAAGGTAACAGCTAAACAGTGAATCAGAACATGTTGATTGGAGTAATGAATACAAGTAACTAAAGCATAAAACATAAATGTATTTGTTTAAATGGACGGTTTTCACATTACACCAACGATAATGATAAACAAGAAACAACTAGGTAGGTAAGAACAAAAAAACAGTGAGAGACAAAATGTTAACATTTCTCAACAAACTTGTTAAAGGATAAAACATCTAAGATGAAAGTCTCAAAACAAACAAACATCTTAACCCAACATTCTTCATACACTGACCAAGATTCATAGATGAATTCAAATAAAGTGACAATTTTCACAGTTTTTGTTTACTTATTTTTTCATTTACATGCATAACTTCACAAGAAGGGCTGCAGGGTGTGTGTGTGTGTGTGTGTGTATCTGCAGCCCATCAGTGTCTAGTTCTTGTAGTGCCCTTTAGCTCAAACATTTGGACATTTTCAATTTTGTACATCAGAGAAGTATATAGAAGTATATATACACAGGTATTTTACTGGGAGCTTAGGGGGGATAAAAACTGCACTTGCATCATAAGAGGGCCACACAACACTGCAAAAATGGAAGGCAGGGAGGGAGGAGCTGCTGTTACTACCAGCAGGGAAAGCTGTGAGTGTGTGTGTGTGTACATGGCTCTGTGGCAAACGGCTGTTGGTGGTTAGCAGATACGCTTGTATGTGTAAATGTAGCCCTTACAGTGAGGGCAGGTGTGTGTCACATCCTTGAGGTCATCGATCAGACATGGAATCAAGCAGCAGCCGAGATCACACCTGTAAATCAAGAGGGAACAGGAAACATGTCAAACACCTGCACATACCTCTTCAGTGCTCAGAAACAAAGGAAAAGGAGGTGAACCAGAACAAGTGGTCTGTGTTTGTGAAAGTTTCCAAGGAAATGAGATTGCTCCTAACAATGACTGTTTTCCACATTCCAGTGAAAATGTTTCAACAGTTTCGTTTTTAATCTGAGTGTATTGCGTGCGTAGGAACGATTCTACTCATTGTGTGGTATTTATCATTTTGTACTTGTGCGTAGAAACGTTCCTAAATGTAAGAACATCTCTGAACGTGCGTATGCACAGCACCTAGTGGCAGAACGGTAAAGCACAATACCGAATGTCTCAGTCATCCAAATGTGTTTCTCGTCCACAAGTTTTATTTATCCAGTATGTAACGGTCAGTGGAAAAACGGTTTTTGCACATAATTGGTGCTAAAACCAATAAAAGACAGCTGTGACCGACAGGAATCTGACATTATATCATGGCTGTTCTGTGTTATTGGACGATTTACCAGAACCTGCACACTGGATAGAACGTGTTCTCTGTGAGCGCACTGATCTCAAAGGAAATCCTTCTCCTATGCTGTGATTTGGGACCCTTTGTAGAGCAACAGATAAACCGCATGAATCCAACTCCAGTTCACATTTTACAATTTCGAGAACCCCTCAGAACCTCCTCTGCTCCCCAATCATACACGCAACCAGAGTGAATGACAGCTCAGAAGAGGCTGAAGCTGCGCTCTCAGACAACATTTCCAAATGAAACTAACTCCACACAGAATGACTCCTTAACAACCCGTTACTCCATGATTTATCGGATTCATTTTTTATTAGTTCCGACAGGAACCTCTCCTCTGTCCCAACCGCGTTTATAACCTCTGCAACTTGTTTGGTTCTTTTGTGCTTCAGCGGCCAGTGTTTCGATCTTGCTGTCAAAGTTTTCTTCCCCTCACATGCTGAGGACATAGCGTGACTAAATATGGTTAACTGAGGGCGTTTCTGTATGTAAATGATGGCAAATGGACACAAGCACCTGGGTATGCACAGGTGGGATTTATCATCAGACGACTGCAGAGGAACGTGTGTTGGAGAGGCCACTGCACATTTCATAAATCACTCTTAAATGTTCGTACACACATTCTAAATTTCGATCGTAGGATAGAATATAGGAGCATTTCTATGTACATTTGTGAAAGGAGGCCCCTGGTCTTCTGAATCAGCAGTGTTCAACTTTAGAGTGGTGTTGTCTGTCCTAATGTTCTTTAGAAGTCTAATTGATCAAGAAATAAATCAAGTTTAATTAGCTGGTGTCCAAATAGGTTTTAAAGTAATACCCTTCATCATTAATACACCCGTGTATGTTTGTGGTGGTCTATTATTGTTTTCAGTGTTTTAAAATGTGTTTTAATCATAACTACAGCCAACTGTACCGCTTACTCACAGCCTAGGAACCCATCCTAAATATGTAAATATATAGTTTGGTCCTGATCTATAGACGGAACTCAGTCATTGGGTGGAATCTATGGTTGTCTTTCAAATTTTCTCTGCACACAACTAGACAGCAGTAGGACCAATCAGAGCAATGAACAATGTGACTTAATCGCTATGGAAACCAGTCTACTGGACAATCCACCACACATATGAAGACAAAGAAGAAGATCTATCTTGGCTAGGCAATCCTGGACCTCGAATGCAGCTATCCAACATGTTTGGTTGTTTCCTTGCTTCTGCACAACTGCTTCTAATAAGCAGGTTATTAACAGGCTTCTGCAGAGCCTGATGAGCTAATGAATCAGATGTGTTGAAGCAGGAAAACAACTAAAACATGCTGGATACCAGCACCCAAGGCCCAGGATTTTCCAACCCTTCTCATGTCTCAAAGAAAAGCCCAAGTCTAAATTGCCCAAAGTTGATGCCGAAGCCGTTTCAAACAAGTGTCGTTCCTGAGTCGACGCCATCTTTGTAGCTTTGTCTGTGGCAGTTTTTGTGCCAAGCCTCCCCAATTCCTCTCTACAAACAAAGCACTGTGATTGGTCAGACCTAAAATAGTTCAATCCCACGATAGACCTGCTGAGGCTACAATGGATCATGGCTAGACAGTAGGGATGTGTATTGGTGAAATTTTGGCGATAAGATAAGTAACACAATACAGGGGAGACGATACATCATTATCCTTTTTTTTGACAGAATTTGTTGTAGGAATATTCAATAAACGTTCCAAACTGATACATTACATGTTTAACATGAGGTATCTGAACCATGATATGGAGATTTACATTTCAATGGTGGAAACAAAACCCACTGCACACTGCTGCCAACTAGCGGTCAGTGTTTGAATTGCACCAAAAGAAAAGAAAATACATAAATATTTGCATGTAAATTCTTCCTAAAATTAGATACACTGCTTTTGAATATCAGTATAATATTGCAGGAAAATATATCACGATAAATTGTCATATTGATATTTTCTTACATCCCTGACAGACAACAAAGCAAAATCTTGCTAAACATGAAAATAGTCTCCTACACCTAACTGTTGCATTACCTTCTGAAACTCTAGGATTTCTAAAGCATGACAGATCTACCTCACACTGTCACTTAACATTCATGGAATCACCCATCTTGACTTATGACGGGGAAGGCTGTTGTTGGTTTAGTGTCCAGGAAAGAGGAGAGAATGTCTTGGCTAATAGAAACTAACCATTAGCATTAGCAACTCCACCACACGGAAGAACTCATCCAGGCTTGTGCTCCTTGTGGAGATAAAAACTTCAGTTACAAAGTAAAAATACAGTGGTAGAGTCACATGCTGCTCTCCAATCCAAGGCAAGAAATCAAGAAATAAGACTCAAATTATGCTGTCTGAAGCACACTTCTCTTGGGGCTCACTCTAGTTCCTGAAACAGGTGCACCAGAACATTTTCCCCCACAAAGTACAGGCATTAATTCCCAGGGCTTTTCCTGCGTTCAAATTTGCGCGGCGGCCAAGCCCCCACAATGCTGGTGAAAAATTTGAGTCCAACGCGGAAGTGACAAAAATTGCAGTTCCACCCTCATCCACTAGGGGCTGGTGTCAGAAGCGAGCAAATCCTCATTGACTCCCATGTTAAAAATACCAATTTCACAGCAGAAATAAACATGTTTACAGCCTGGTTCCAAAACATGTTTTTTGTTTAAATGATCTAGTTTACACTCATGACAACTCTGAGGGGGGTGAATTTTTTTCTCACTCTTCTGTTTAAGTGTATTAAAAGCCTAAAATTCTGTATAATTAATGAGCATCAGACCCACGTGACCACAGAGCTAGCTCCATGGAAAGGCCTCGGTAGAGCCTCGGTCTGGCTTGGAAACTGTTCCGGGATTTTGAGTCTCAGTGTTTATTCTTTTTTGGATATTTTTTGTGCAATTGTTGGACAAAATGACTTGCTGTGGCATTAATTGCACTAATAGAGCGTCCAAGGAGTACTTCATTTTTTTCGGTAAGTAAAATTATATTCATGTATTTTAGGTCACTGCCGAGCTGAGCTTAGATTTTAACATGTACTGTTTAACCATGAAATTTAAATGTAATAGGGTAAAACCCAGTGCATTTAACATAATGCTGCACTTTAGAAAATGGGTTGAAATATAACATGTTGGTGGCGCTGGGTTCCGACTATCGGCTTTTGGAGCTCTCGGGAGACCGATGTTTTCCACCCGGTTCTCCCCTCCCCGCAGCTCGGCACATCTCTGTCTGACCGCGGCTTCTGGCTGCTACATGGGCTGCTGTGCGGCTGCCGGCTTTCAGCAGCTTTCGGGAGACCTCTGTGTTCCACCCGGTTTTACCCAGCAGTCAGCCCGGCGTATCTCTGATTCAGAAGCTCTGGTGTTGTGCACAGTTAACTCCAGTTGTAGCTCGGTTGCTACCTCCGTTAGCTTAGCTCCCACCTCCGCGTTAGCTTTGGGTTAGCTTCAGGTTAGCTTGTAGCTAGTTCGACCGGGTGTCGTCAGTTGATCCCAGCCTTACAGCCCCACCCTCAGCTCCTCCTCTCTTCCCTTTTGTGGAATTGTCTGGGCTTGACGGAACCTGTGAAACGGTCAAAATGGCGGTGGTGGCCACCTCCCATTTCTCTTCAAAAATGTGTTATTGGAGCCTATGGAAACCCATTGTCCAATATTTATATGTCGATGGTGGCGGCTGCCTCCAGCTATTTTTGTGCTGCCCCAGCCTGATTTCACTCTACCCCCATCTACATGGATGTTATTTTAACTGCAGTTGCAGTGTTGCACCATTATAGGGGCACTGTATCAACAGCAGTACACCAAAATGCTCTAAAACCGCTGCAGAAAAAGCTGATCAAAATTTGCTTTCCTCGTTAGTTGGTATATATCTATGGTTGGTGCTATTGTAGGCTGACCATACGTCCTCTTTCCCCCGGACATGTCCACTTTTCACTCTCTGTCTGGGGTGTCCGGGCCCTGGGGGGGGGGGGGGGGGGTGTTCCCTACATTGATCAAAATGTCCAGTTTTTCATCCAGGAGCAGAGATCGAGTTATGGGGGGCTAGATATTTTTCAGCGAAAGATCCAGTTTCTGCCTATATTACAATATTTATGGACTCTCAGCGCAGCGGGATTCTGTTGAGCGGAGAGGATGCAAAGCGCTGATCGTTGATGCGCCCGCTGCGTCCTGCACACGATACATTCTCAAGGTGGTGTAACAAAACATTATTATTAACACATGATCGTTCATATCTGTTTAAATCCTCTGTTACTCTGTCTTTTAATCATTCCTGACGCGCTCCACTCATTGTGTGCTGCGGTGATTTCACCTCACTGACGCAGCATCGAAACGTGCACTCCGCTTTGCGGTCAGGAGGTGAAAAAAGTAAAAATCCAGGCAGCAGTTTTTCTGCAGAATTTAGAAGAGACGCAGGAAGATGAGAGACGGACAGGACAGGAAAATAGTTACATAAAAACAAGAAAACAAAGCTTGAAAGTCAAATGTAGGTAGATTCATCTCCACTACATGTTTTTACCTGTATAAAACATGAAGTTATACATATGTAATAATTATACATCTGATACAATTCAGATCACCTTCAAGACTCAGTCACACACCCAGGGCCGTTTCAAGGCTTTTTGGGGGCCAAGGCAAAACAGAACACCCCCTAGACATGCCACCATTACATTGTTAGTAGGAATGTGAATCTTAGAGCAACTCACGATTTTATTCGATTCCGATTCTTGGGGTGCCGATTTGATTCAGAATCGATTCTCGATTCTCAATTTAAATCAATTCACAATCAGTATTGACAAAGAGTGTCAGCTCCAGGATGAACTACTTTGTTGTACACGTTAGTTAAAGCGATGGGACATTTTTATTTGACTTTAAACTGGTCATGCTCCAAAAATGCAAATTTACAAGGTAAAATAAAGTGATTCTAAAACTGTAAACAGAAGCAATCTTTTGACCAAAAGGCAACATTTATTTTTGCTTACCCTGTAAAATATAACAAATCTGTAGTTACCTAACTGTATCTTTGAAAGTAATACGGTCAAATACTTTTCAAGTATGTGTAGAAACAAGTTACATGAGTAATCCTGAGTACTCATTTATCAACTTAGAAAATAAATATGAGAATACCTCAAATTTCTGAGTATGGCAAAAATTACATTCAAGAGTCCTCTTATCAGCAGATTCAAACATAAATCATCTCAATTTATGGGACCACAAAAGTAAACGGAGTACCGACTCTCCTAACAAAGATCAAAAAAGAGCATCTCAAACCTGTAACATGCCAAATATTTGAGTTCTTGGAATCGATTCTGAACCTTTTTGAATCGATTCTGAATCTTTATAAAAAAAGAATCCCGATACAGACTTGAATCGATTTTTTTCAGCACCTCTAATTGTTATCAGCAGAAATGAAATGTTATTACCATTTCCAATACAAATGCATGTTAATGAAATGCATTATATTTTACTGGATTTATTTATGTGTTATTTTGACTAAGGTGAGTGTTATTAATACAAACCTAAAATGTTACTGAAATTTAGGTCAAATGTTTAAAATATTTTTTAACTATAAATATCAGATGGGAAAATGGGAACTAAACACCTCTCCTCTTATCTCTCTGAGCGCTCCTTTTCTGTGGCCGCCTCAAAGTTTAGGTCCTCCACCACCTCTCTTACCCATGGTGTCCCACAAGGTTCTGTGCTGGGGCCTCTGCTCTTTCTCCTCTATCTGCTTCCTCTTCAGCACATCCTGAGCTCCTTCAAAGAAATCTCCTACCATCTTTATGCAGATGACATCCAACTGTACATCTCCTTTAAGCCCCATGAGATGTCTAAGCTGCAGCTGTTACACACCTGCCTTAGACTCTATCAAAACCTGGATAGTGGGAGCTTTCTACAGCTGAATGAAGACAAGACTGAGATCCTCATCTGTGCCCCAGACAAGCTGGTTCCCAAAGTCAGAGACTCTCTTGGTCAGCTTGCTTCCCACACCAAACCTTCTGTCAGGAATCTTGGCGTGACCTTTGACCCAGCTCTCACCCTAGATTCTCATGTCAGTTCTCCTGTTCGCTCTTCCTTCTTCCATCTCAGGAACATTGCTAAGCAGAGTCCCATTCTGTCCCGCTCTGAACTTGAGACAGTTCTCCACACCTTCATCTCCTCACGCTTAGACTACTGTAACTCTCTTTTCACGTGTCTGAGCAGAACCTCCCTGAACCGTCTACAGGTGGTTCAGAATGCCTGTGCTCGGCTCCTGACCAAGTCCTCCAAACACACCCACATCACCCCGCTTCTCCTCCAGTTTCACGGGCTGCCAGTCAACTTCAGCGTTCATTTCAAGATCCTGGTTCTGGTCTATAGGGCCTTACATGAACACGCACCATCTTACATTGGAGATCTTCTTAGTCCCTACACCCCCAGCAGGTCCCTGAGGTCCAGTGATGAAAGCCTACTGGTTGTGCAGCACCAGGCTAAAGACCAAAGGTGACAGATCATCTGCTGCTGTGGCCCCCAGACTCTGGACCTCTCTCCCCCTGAGCCTGAGATCAGTGGACTCAGTGGTCTCCTTCAAAAAGCAGCTGAAGACTCACTTGTTCAAGCTGGCTTTTGTATGACCTTCACCTCTCTCTCTTTATTCTGCTCTCCCCACCTATTCCACCTTCCTCAGGATCCACTGATTTCCCTCTTTCCTGTTCACTCTCTCTCTTTCTTAACATTTTTTTAATCACAATTGCCTATTTATGCTCATTTTAATATATTTTTTAACATTTTCTAAATGCTTTTTTATATTTTAACATTTGTTTTTGTTTTTGTGAAGCGCCTCGTGATTTTTATCTTGAGAGGCGCTATAGAAATGATATTTTCTTCTTCTTCTTCAATCTAATGCTTATTATTGAGCCTTTTATAATATTTAGCCAGGGGTGGACCGTTAAAGCGCCCGAGCGCCAATGGCGCTAAATTTTCTCGTCGGGCGGTAAATACTTGACGACTTACCGCCCGGGTGGCGCCCAAGCCTTATTTGTCATTTACACACCGGCTTTCACCTACATCATGGCCCCGCCCTGTAGGAAGCCGCTGTTTTCGTTTCGCGCGCGTGAACCTGCGCGCCTCTAGCCACGTACTGCACAATTCTAGTTATAGTCACGTGAACTATAAGTTCACTATTAAAGACGAAGTGGAACCACGCTAGAAACACACAAGCACGCAGGAAGATCGCGCCACCACAGGGATGGGATTTCTTGATGAAATCTCCGGCAAAAAGCTTTAAAACTGGTGAGGAGAAGCGAGACAGTTCGAAACGGTATGAAGCAGAGAAGCGTGTGCGTAGGTGAAATGATTCTTGGCGGTTTAAAGAAGACGGGAGGCACAGAGAATGGCCGTGTTCGAGTTGAGCAGCGCCTCGCCTGGAAAACAGACGAGAGCAGACGGAAGCAGCAGGGGGAGTGGCTGAAAGCCGGCGTTTACGCCGGGGACACACCGGCCGCGGAAGCGCCGAGAAGCGAATCGCTCACGAAATTCGGCCGCTGCTCAGTTCGGATCAGGCGCGCCCCAGTCGAGGCGCGCCTCGGCTTAGCTGTAGTTTTTCCTCCATTTCCTCTGCCTTTTCTCAGCTCTTTTTCTCTCTCTCTCTCTCTCTTGTTTCTTGGCAGGGCCGGTAAATATTCAGAGTTACCGGCCCGGCTGGCCGGTTGGTTTTGAAGTTAATGTCCACCCCTGTTAGCCTTTAAAAAAGTGAGGCAGTTGAATACACAGAGTATGCATGTGCTGGCGCACGGTCAGGATGGTGCCACCTCTGCCACAATTTGAGCCAGGAAAAACCCTGATTCCTACTAGAAACCACTGCAAATGTATCGATTTAACGAGTGAACCACACCTTTGAAACTGCGACAAGTCGCAAGCATGAACTACTTTAAATTCCTAACAAAGGTTTATCTCAGGATGTTCCATTACTCTAACAGTAACTGAGCATCATATCTAGACGAGTGCTTTGTCACAGTAATCTCAGCAGTTCAGACCTTTGCACATTTATCTAACCCAGCACCCATCTAAAGCAGGCTTAGTAATGGTGCCATGTGATCTGCCAGATCCTGTGGTCAAATACATTAGTAACAACTGTCTAAACTTTCACTACCACTGCCTACTCAGAGGGTGCATCTTTGTACAGACACTGGCAAAACATGGGACTGATTTCAGCCTTTCGCTAAATCAAAAACAAATGTCATTGTGGTGTGTGTGTGTGTGTGTGTGTGTGTGTGTGTGTGTGTGTGTGTGTGTGTGTGTGTGTGTGTGTGTGTGTGTGTGTGTGTGTGTGTGTGTGTGATAGATGGGAATACGCGTTCTACTCTTGTAGATAATTATCAATTATCTACTGATTATTGTACTTTACTGATTTATGTCTATCAAAATAAATAGTAATACTTATGACAACAAAAACATCACTTATTGATAGACTTAAACTTAAGGCCAAATCTCAGCTAAGCTGGACTGTGTTAAACGCTAGACTCCGGCTATAACAGCATATGACTGACTTACCCTACAAAGAAACAGAAGAGGCAGAAGAGTGTGTTCATGAGGCCGATGTCATGAGAGATGCGTGTGACGATGGCCTGCTGGCAATGCGGACACACAGTCTGCACCGGTGATGTCTGAAACATTTCGCCCTGCAGTACTGTCACAGTGGTGGCTGCGCCTGGAGGAGCCAAGACGGTCGCTGTGTGACCTCCCATGTGGACAAAGTGACTGGAACCAGGACCCATCTGTCCTGGCATTGGTTGAGCAAAGAGACCGGGTGGTGGTGGGTAGTGGCCACCTGCAAGGAATCAGTCAGACCTTTAGACAGCCAAAACATTTGTATGATAGTCAAAGATAATCATAGCTGCAGGCTTCTGTTATTCTTTTGATCAGTGATCTTTTATTGTTGTTTTTATTATTTTGTAATTTGTTATTTATGTATTTTGTCTTTTCTGCCTGTGATTTTAGTTTCTTGTAATTCTTTGGCAGCTCTAATTGTTTTTAATGCTTTTTACTGTCCAAGTACAGCACTTTGGGCTGTTGCCATTTAAATGTGCAATGTGAATAAATCTTGTCTTGATGTACAGAAACACTGATCATGAAAAACTATATTTAATCTTGAAAAAAATTACATGATTTTAAAGAGACAAAAATATTTTATCTATGACACATTTAGTAAAATATACTTACAAAATTATTCATCTTGTTTTTTTTAAGAATGAAACTTAAAAAAAAATCTTAATGACTTATTTATTCATTGTATTGTGAGACTTTTAGCCCTCAACCATAACCTGTGTAGAATGTTTTATGAACCCTTTGTATGACCTGAAGTGTGGACTCACATAAGTGAATGTGTTCTTCAGCGAAAAGACAACAAAATGAAGTGAAACTGAATCTAGTGGCTAAATGTGATGGCATAGTTTCTGTAATAAGTCACAAGAAGGGCTGGGCGATAAGGCCTAAAATTAATATCACGATACATTGTGGATTTCACCTTGATAATGATATATGGATGATAACTACAGGTATGCGCAGAAACAAAAGTTGTCCACTAGATGGGGATGTCACGAGTGTTAATTTAAGTCACATTTTTACTGACTTAAGGTGGCACAGCTTCTTAAAGGGACATGAGTGTTGCCAACCTACACACCTCTTCTCATTTTTTTATCATCAAATTTATTGACATGAGAAACATTTTCTCGATAAGGGGAGAAATTTTGATAACGATTCATTTTCTATGTATTGCCCAGCCCTAGTCACAAGCATTAATAAAGTCTGGTACAGGAATGGATGGGCCTACATTTAGTAATTTTGAGATGTTTTCTGTGTTTATTTGCATTTGTTGGAAGCTGGAGCACCTTGTGCTGGTCCATGCATGGGCATGGGCATGGGCATGGGGCCTTCTCCAGGAACATGTGGAGGTAGGAAGCCTGGTTGTGGACCCTCATAGGGTGGAGGACCATAATCTGGAGGAATGGGATGTCCCTGTGGAGGAGCAGTTCTCAGTGTTGCTGTAAAATACCACAAAAACACAATGTGAAGTAACACATCTTACCTAAACCCCACATTCAAATTCCCAGCACAGTCAGCAGCTCTTTGTGACACATCAAAAGTTATTATTGTTTCATTTGGCCACTAGATAATGAGACAAAGTCCATGTTTCACTGAGATCATCGTTACTCCATGTTTCAGGTTTAGATTTCTGCCCACTGTCACCACTGACTAAAGAAAAAAAAACACACTGGAGGTTAACTGAATTATAAAGGTTTACACTGCTACAACATAAAAATGGCTTTAGGAAAAGTCTAAATTTGCTCAAAAATTTACATAAAAGATTATTTGAAATCTCCTCCTTGAACCGTCACTTTATCGTGGTGGAGGAGTTTGAGTGCCCTAATGATCCTAGGAGCTATGTTGTCTGGGGCACTTTATGCCCCTGGTAGGGTCTCCCATGACAAATTGGTCTTAGGTGAAGGGTGAGACAAAGAACGGTTCACAGGATCTTTCATGGAGGTAAAGTCAAAGAGTCGGAGTACCCGGCCCGGAGGGTTACCGGGGTCCCACCCTGGAGCCAGGCCTGGGGTTGGGGCCCGTGAGCGAGCGCCTGGTGGCCGGGTTTTCGCCCATGGGGCCCGGCCGGGCCCAGCCCGAACCGGATACATGGGCTCATCCAACTGTGGACCCACCACCCGCAGGAGGAACATGAAGGGTCCAGTGCAGTGTGGATCGGGTGGCAGACCGAGGCGGGAGCCTTGGCGGTCCGATCCCCGGACAAGAAAACTGGTTATTGGGACATGGAACGTCACCTCGCTGGCGGGGAAGGAGCAGGAGCTTGTGGCAGAGGTTGAGCGGTACCGGCTGGATATAGTCGGACTCACCTCGACACATTGCATTGACTCTGGAACCCAAGTCCTTGAGAGAGGTTGGACACTCTCCTTTGCTGGAGTTGCTCCGGGTGAGAGGCGGAGGGCTGGGGTTGGCTTTCTGTTAGCCCCGAGACTCTCTGCCTGTGTGTTGGGGTTTACCCCGGGGGACGAGAGGGTAGCTTCCCTGCGCCTTCGGGTCGGGGAACGGTCCTGACTGTTGTTTGTGCTTATGGGCCAAATATCAGTTCAGAGTACCCACCCGTTTTGGAGTCCCTGGGACGAGTGCTAGATAGTGCTCCATCAGGGGACTCCATTGTCCTGCTGGGGGACTTCAATGCTCATGTGGGCAATGACAGCTTGACCTGGAGGGGTGTGATTGGGAGGAACAGCCCGCCTGATCTGAACTTGAGTGGTGTTTCGTTATTGGACTTCTGTGCAAGCCGCAGTTTGGCCATAACGAACACTATGCTCGAACATAAGGATGCCCATCGGTACACTTGGTACCAGGGCAGCCTAGGTCGCAGGTCGATGATAGACTTTGTAGTTGTATCAACTGACCTGCGGCCGTATGTTTTGGACACCTGAGTGGAGAGGAGCGGCGCTGTCAACTGATCACCACCTGGTGGTGATTTGGATCAGATGGCATAGTTCGGGTCTGCTGGGAACGCCTGGCAGAAGAACCTGTTAAGACGGTCTTCAACTCCCACCTCCGGCAGAGCTTTGACCGCTCTTAGCTTTGACCTTCATCTCTTGCTGGGTAGGTTCGCGGCCGAGTGTGAAGCGGCTGGGATGAGGATCAGCACCTCCAAATCTGAGACCATGGTTCTCGACCGGAAAAGGGTGGCTTGCCAACTCCGGGTCGGAGGAGAGGTCCTACCTCAAGTGGAGGAGTTTAAGTATCTCGGGGTCTTGTTCACGAGTGAGGGTAGGAGGGATCGGGAGATCGACAGGCGGATTGGTTCGGCGTCTGCAGTGATGCGGATGCTGAGCCAATCTGTCGTGGTGAAGAGGGAGCTGAGCCAGAAAGCCAGGCTCTCGATTTACCGGTCAATCTACGTCCCAATCCTCACCTATGGTCATGAGCTTTGGGTAATGGCCGAAAGAACGAGATCGCAGATACAAGCGGCCGAAATGAGTTTCCTCCGTAGGGTGGCCGGGCTCAGCCTTAGAGATAGGGTGAGGAGCTCAGACATTCGGGAGGGACTCGGAGTAGAACCGCTGCTCCTCCAGATCGAAAGGAACCAGTTGAGGTGGTTTGGGCATCTGGTCAGGATGCCTCCTGGACGCCTCCCCGGGGAGGTGTTTTGGGCATGTCCTGCCGGCAGGAGGCCCCTGGGTCGACCCAGGACACGTTGGAGAGGTTACATCTCCAATCTGGTCCGGGAACGCCTTGGGGTCCTGCCGGAGGAGCTGGTGGAGAAGGCCGGGGAGAGGACGGTCTGGAGCTCCCTAGTTGGGATGCTGTCCCCGCGACCCGGACCCGGATAAGCAGAGGAAGACGACGACGATTATTTGAAATATTTGCTAACAATGTGTATTAAACACCTTTCCCAAATTTTAGAAATCGTGCTAAGATACTTTCTGTTAACCTGATGTTAAATACTTTTGAGTTCACGTTAACAGTCACCACAATCCTGCATATTTGGCTTCCTTACCAGGTTGTCCATTCTTTTCCTCAATGAGGGGGGCACTGGGACCTCCGGGGTACGGAGGGGGAGGATCATCAGACATACTGGCCAGAAGTCTAGGCTTGCAGGCGGTCCGACCTGCTGGCACCAATCACAACTCTACAGCTCAGCTCTCCCTCTGAGAAATTAAAATGTGCACGCAGACTTATTGTTGTGCAAGTGTATAAGGATTCAATTTGTTAAAATTAAAAACACTACATGAAATATTTAGGACAAAAATTACCAGTTTTCTTTTATTCATTAAAAACAATTTACCTGCAACAGAACACAAGAATGTGGACGAGAATGATAGAACATTTCTCAGAGAAAACCCTGATAGTCATCAGCAGCAAGACTTCTACCATCACATGACTCAAGTTTCTGATCCTCTCAGTCTAAATGATGCATGGAGTGGTTAAATGCAAATTCCCCAGACACAAAGTATGACTACTTGTTTATGAAAATGAGACGTAGGGTCTTGTTTAGAAGTGTGATGAAGGCAACTTTTTAAAATGTGTGTCCAACATCTCTATTGATGTATGTCTGAGCATTGAAGAGAAAATGGAAAGTCTGTGGTTTATAATAAAATGTCTCTTTTCAGAAGCAACTATGATGAATAAAAGAGCCTAGTTTAAAAATGTACAGTCACCTGTTGTGCTGGAAACCAAGCAAAGAGCCACAAAAAATAAAAAGTTCTAACATTAAACAAAAAATAATGGCAAATAATAAACAAAATATGGTAATTTTAACTCATTATTAGAGGGTAAAGCATTGAAATAAAGATAACCAAAAACATTATGAAACCTGTTGTCGTACTGATTGATTATATGATCATTGTCATCTATTAGCAAGTATATTTTTAATCTAGCTGCAGCTAATCCAAGTGTAAAGCTACTTTTACTACTAACCATGAATAAGTTAGTTACGTAATAGTCAGAAGTTGGGTTGTGGAGGAGGACTTGTTTGACCTTTACAACTACGTTTTTAAAAGCAGTTTGTTTAAATGATCAACTCGTTTGCTAGCTAAACTAACATGAAACCAAATCATGAGTGAAGGCTCAGTTCAAACACATATTTTTATAGTATTTTCTTTATCTAGCCGAATACGACAGAGAACGTTTATCTGTGCTCAATTGTTCAAGTCACTTGAATTAAGACAGGCTTTGTTTTCAAACAGCCTAAAGCTAACTGTCATTAGCTAGCAGGCTAGCGTCGCCATGATTCCTGGAAACAAACTAAAGATTAAAGATTCGGCTACTGACCTACTGACTCACACGAGTGGACGTTTAGTTTCTAGTCACTACAGTTATTAATTAGCTATTAGGGTTAGCTAAAAGCCGACTTACCTGATTTAGGGAAGCACACCACCAGTCCGTGTTGTAAATGAAGTTGTTTTTGACGTTAGCTGCTTTAACACGCTCGAGAGTCAACATCCGCTGACACGGATTTAAAGTGACGTCACCATTCATGATGTACACCGGTGTTGTGACAACTTCGTCGATAAATGTTGTGGTAAGCCCTAACGTTGCCATTAAAAGTTAAGAATGTGTGGCATTTACTTACAGGTACCAAACTTCAACACAACACTGACAAAAAATAAATAAATAAAAATCTGGTGTGTAACGCGTGTATATACATTTGTTATTACCGTAATCTAGCGTGCATTATTTATTTCATAATATTTAGACAAAATACTGAAACATAAATTAGATTATTTTGAAAGTATTGACCGAAAATAAAGGTATGCTGCCTGCTATATTCAAACCAATGCATACAAATTTATTTTGTAATAAATAGGCAAATATAGCTCATTTATTTTTTGTTCCTTTTCCAGCCATAACTAATAAAAACAGATAGAAGTAATATTATAATGATTATGTAATGTGAAGAAGTATCAACACTTCACCAGAACTTTCTAGGTGAGGTGGGAGCGTCACGTGATCTAGTGGACATAACTGAAAACTGCAAGACGTTTGGTCGTAATGTGTTACATGAGCATCAAATGTATAATCAATTGAATCACACTCTTTTACATATTTTCCTACTATTGTGATTGTTAAACATGAAACATCATGCAAAAATATTACAAGTTCATAGAAGCAAAACAGACTTTGCACACACACACACACACACACACACACACACACACACACACACACACACACACACACACGTGTGTATATATATATATATATATATGCACACAATTCCTATATGATTTTGAATTTTCTAGTATTTATTTCAGCACAGTTTTTGTTCCCCACAATAGTTTTTATTTTCTGATGTGAGTCTGGACAAACATTTTGCCCAAAACTCCAAAATTATTTTCTACAAACCTAAACCAATGGTTGCAATAGCAAACTCTGATTTATATCTGCACATTTTAAGTATTAAATAAATAGTTGTTTTTTGTTTAATTGACAGCCTGGAATATTATACTTTTGTAGATATAAAATTACCTATAGCCAATATTGAGTTTCAAAACTTACATTTGGCAGTAACAAGTGTCAACATTAACAACAAATTTTATAAATTTGTATTTTCATAGAATAACGTTAAACTTGCCTCTTGGGGTCTGGTGGAGACATTCCAGTCCCCCCCCCCCCCCCCCCCCCCCCCCCCCCTTTGCAATCTACAAGACTGTTGTCAGGGTAACGGGACATCGCCAACCAGCAACAGCGGCTGTAAGTGGTTTTAACGGTTTCAACCACTTTACAGTTAGTTGCCTGAAACGATTCGAGCTTTAGACGAAAATCCTAAAGAAATGGGGGTCCACGATGATCTTCGCGTGGAGTGGATCCGACAGAAGCTAACAGTTGGTTTTGGTTTATCCAAGTATCCCGAATGTTTTGACGAACTCCTGAGTCGGGGCAATGGCGCAGAAGAGGAGACAATCATCCGGTTTTTAAACGGCGTCTCCGAAGTGGACTCTGTTTCATGGCTTTTCTTCTTCAAACATATTAGAGAGGAGGAAATAGAAGAGCAAGTTCCCGTCGGTAAGTGTTTATGTGGACAAACTCGCCTAAAACACCAAAATTATCTAGACCAACGGTTGTAAAAGCTGAATCAGACATTTACATATGATGTCGTAGGCTACTGAAATGAGCTCCCTAATTGCATTAGAGTGAATCCACCACATTATTCTGGCTGGGGCAGTTTTATACGGTGCCTACTGGTGATTTCTGTGAACATCTATGGAACTGACTGCCTCAGAAATGATGATATAAAAATCATTATTGTTGTTGTTACACTGAATAACCCAAGTATCTAGGACCTCAGAGCAGAATAACGGCGTATCTTCAGATCCTGACCACGAGTCCTTCAGTGAAGTGGTGTCAGCGACAAATGACAACTATGTAAGAAATTTCCCACAAACTTGTTTAAATTTATTTTTAAAACACCTTTCCAGGTGATTGTAGGGATGCAGAAAATACAACCACCTCTGTTTTTTTCTTTGTGTTTGTTTTCAGAAGACTGAAGTTAAAGTTGTCCGTCACGTGGAATTAAACGTATCAGTGGACGAGATTCCAGAGAGATTTCATAAGAATCCTAAAAATCCTGTCTTCTATTTTCGACGAAACCTTAACGGTGACGTAACTATTTCACTGTAAAACAAAGTTAAGTTCACATTAAAATCACAGACAATTAAATTAAATTAAATTTTACTTTGTAACAGAGACTGTTGTTCACCCAGTGGACATGAAAGAAGCCAATACTCTAATGACTAGGTTAATAGACCTTGGTATGCAGAGTGGAGATCCACTTGAGGCGTTTCGAAGGCAACTGCTCCATGTAAGTCCATAACAATGAAACATTTGTTACATCTGGCTCTTTGTAAATAAAGGTGTATATTTCTCTGTCACCTTTCAGGTTTATGTACCCTGGTTTACTGCTGAAGCAAGAGCAACAGGTGGTCCCCAAAAGGAAGCTCCTACTGATCTGCCTCTTATGGGTCGTCATTCGGTGCTCACCAGTGTGCACAAATACCTCGGAAAGCTCAGTCAAACAATCCGACAGATTCATGCTCAAGGTTTGTTTGGTTCACAACAAGAAAATAAAGGGAATGAAAACAGAATGTATCATTGAGGGCCAGAAACCAGGAAATAATTTGAACTGAGTAAAAAAAAAAAAACATTTTCATCATGATGAATTTATTCTGAGTACAGTTGTCATGACTCGAGGTAAGTGCCTAACCCAAGACATGCAGAATCAGACTCGACGAGTAGGTTGAGTAAAAGAAAAGTTCTTTATTCAAAAAGCGGGAACAAAAATAGCACAGGGAAGTCCTGTGGGAGATGAGCGGTGCAGCTCGAGTCCACGTAGCGCTTGGGGTGAACAAGGGAGGCGTGAAAGCCGAGGTGAGTGCTGGGCAGAGGGTGAGCAATCCGGGATGGGTGAGGTAGCAGAGAGGGACCAGACAGGAACAACGGAGGAGGATGGGACGTGGTGTATGTAATCCAGAGTTCGAAACAGCGAGGGTGAGGCAGGTTGTGTGAGGATCCTGAGGGAAGGCAAACAAACAGCAGACGTAAGGGGTAATCCCAAAACGTAATCCACAAATCAGTCCGAGGTCAGAATCCAAGTAATCCAAGAGCGAGTCAAAGCGAACAAACAAGTACAAATGGCCTGTATTTGATATAGCGCCTTCTAGAGTCCTGGAAACCCCCAAGGCGCTTTACAACACAATCAGTCATTCACCCATTCAAACGCTGGTGGGGATGAGCTACACTGTAGCCACAGCTGCCCTGGGGCGCACTGACAGAGGCGAGGCTGCCGAGCACTGGCGCCACCAGTCCCTCCGACCACCACCAGCAGGCAAGGTGGGTTAAGTGTCTTGCCCAAGGACACAACGACAGCGACAGACTGAGCGGAGCTCGAACCTGCAACCTTCCGATTACGAGGCGAGCACTTAACTCCTGTGCCACCGTCGCCCACAAAAGTACAAGTACAAGTGGCTGGGGCTACCTAAACTGGTGCAATCATCTGGGGTTGTAAGGTGTCTCCATCCTCCTTTTAAACCTGAGTTCCTGATTGGGAATCTCCTGCTGCTGCAGCCCCCTCCGCTCCTCACCTGTGGGAAATCAGCTCAATAACAGTTAGAGTGGAGACGGTGTCACTCACCTCGGCTCGGGAACATGACAACAGTGTCTTTGCCCTAGATGAAATTGTACTCCAAATTCCTGACCTGGACCTGGAGCTGGAGGTGAATGTCCTGCTGAACAGTTCTGAGACAGTAGAGAGGTTGGAGCAGTGTGTGATGAACTGGCAGACTCAGATTACCACCATTATGGAGGAACAGCAAAGCAATCAGCCACAGGTTTGCAATGATCCATCATTCATAAAATTACAACATAACTGATCGTTTCAGGGACTGGAGCACATTTCATCACTCACGTGTCAAGAAAAGAACATTTTTCATTCCTCTAATGATTTGGTAGAGGAGGGGAAGGGTTAATTCAGTGATACATCTTTGAGAAGTGATCACCTGTGATTCTCTTTCAGGCTCCTGGACCTATTGCAGAGATAGAACTTTGGCGGGACCGTGCTTCTGTTCTCAGTGCTCTGTGTCAACAGCTCAAACAGCCGATGGTACAGAAGATCCTGGAAGTCACGACTAAAGCAAATCCAGCCATTATTCACACCCTCAGTGGAACCATTGCTGATCTATCTAAATACTACTCAGAGTCAGATAATAATGTATTTTTCCTTAAGACGCTGGAAAGACACTTTTTGGTGAGTAGCCTTGTTTCTTTACACCCAAGTTTTTCTGAACAAATGAACAAGTAGGCGTTGGTCCATTTGTTGTGGCATCTCCTCCTTTAGAGGCATCTTCTCCTTTAGACGTGTTGTTGTCCTTTGTAGAATTTGGCTGCTGGGGCAGATTTTACCATGATGAAGGAGACCATCCCTGACATGATGGAGAGCTTACAGATCGTCTGGCAAATCTCTCGCCACTACAACTCAAACGAACGTATGGTCCCTCTAATGGAGCGGATTGCGTGGCAGCTTTGTGAGCGAGTGTCTAGAGGACTTGATGTTCTGAAACTGTTCAAGTATGCATTAATGCTTTTCATTTTATGGTTGAAAACAGCTCAAAAGTAAAGTTTTGGTGCTAATTTGTGAAAACAATATAATCGTCTATTCAAATGGATTTGCTGTTTAAGTCTAACTTCACAAAACGCTGTGTGTTGAACAGAGTGAATAGGGAAGAGGCCTATTCCATGGTGCTTGGTGCTAAGAGTGTCCTGGAGCAGTGGAAGGCATCCTACTATGACGTGCGCGCTGCAATTGAAAAATTAGGCAGAGCACCTCGATGGGAATTTGATCGTAAAAGACTGTTTGAGATCAGCGATTACATGGCGTCTGTCTGCCAGGATCTGTGTTATGTGTTTCAGGTCAGGCTATTTATATTTAGTGAAACTCCAAAAGTTACTGGCCACTTACACAAAAGCCATATTGTAAATTTAGAACTTTTGACAAAGCTCTTCTGGATTTGGGGTTTTACAGGTGCAGAAGGAATTCCACAACTTCTTTGACCCAGACATGAAAAGTAGGGAACAGATCAAGGAAATGTTGATCAGACTCGATGGTCTAGTTTCACTTTTCGAGGAGGTCGGGTTTGATCCTTTCAGCATCTCAAAAAACGGCAACTGGAAAAAGGTCATGCAAGACTTTGACTCTGCACTTGGGGTAGGTCCAGGAAATGTATAACTAGACCAGTTAATATTCAGCATAATTGAATGAAGAAAGGTGGATTTTTTTTCTCAAGCTTGTTTGTTTTCTCACTCAGGTTATCGAGGAAGAAATGATTGAATTTGTCGATTTGTCTTTTAAAACTCTGCAGTCGTCTGCTGCTGCTTTTGAAATGCTGCTGAAATTCCAACAAATCCACTCCAGAAAGGCCATCGATGACCATTTGAAACAAAAGTTTAATGAATTCCTAGTCCAGTATTGCAGTGAGGTACTCTACTATCAAAATCTACAAAAGCTAGAAAAACTAAAATGTGGGGATGAAAGTATTTTGCAGTATGCAGAGAGTAAGTATTTTTGTTGCTGCTACAGGTTGACAGAATTAATGAAATCTTTGATGCAGAGAAGAGCAAACCACCTTTAGTAAAGTGTGAGACTCCTGTGGCAGGATCCATTACATGGGCCAGAACTCTTCTCTGCCACATTAAACAACCCATTCTTTCCTTCCTGAAAGTAGCACAGATGCTTGAAAGTGAACAAAGCAACATGGTGAGTTGTAGTTGTCTTCACTCTGTTAAAGTTCCAATATGGGAAAACATTTATGGTTTTCACAGTTTTCCTGCTCAGGTCAAAATCAAGTATAAGGACACTGCACTGCGGATTAGGGAATATGAGACGACGAAATATGAGGGCTGGCTGAAAGAAACTGAAAACAGCTGGTCACTATTGAAACAGCCTCTGCTGACTATCAGAGAAAACCAAGACCTGGTATGGACCACTCACTGTTACTCATATCAACTTGTTTCCCTCGTGTTTTTGTTTTATCGGCTGTCAATTGTGCACATTCTTCCACTTAAAAAGATGAGAGAGGCCTGTAATTTTCATCATAGGTGTACCTCAACTATGAGACAAAATGAGAAAGAAAGTTCCAGAAAATCACATTGTCTGATTTTTAAAGAATTCATTTGCAAATTATGGTGGAAAATAAGTATTTGGTCTACAAACAAGCAATGTTTCTGGCTCTCGCAGACCTGTAACCTCTTAATGGCACCTGTTGGAACTCGGTATCAGTATAAAAGACACCTGTCCACAACCTCAGAGAGTCACATTCTAAACTTTACCATGGCCCAAGGACGTAATTTTCACTTAAGAAGTGGGGGGGGGGGGGGGGGGGGTATATTTACAGTATGTTCTAATGGAAACAGGCTTCAACACAAACTGTTGTTTTCCGCTTGGTCCTAGAGCTCAACCAGTGTCAATTTAATATAGCGTAATATTGTTTTTGGATGGTAAAAAGTGCAGGGGTCAAAACTTGACTTTGGAAAAAGTGGGGGGGACATGTCCCCCCAGTCCCCCCCCCCAAAATTACGTCCATGCCATGGCCAAGACCAAAGAGCTGTCAAAGGACACCAAAAACCAAATTGTAGATGTGCACCAGGCTGGAAAGTCTGAATGTGCAATAGGTAAGCAGCTTGGTGTGAAGAAACCAACTGTGAGAGCAATTTTTAGAAAGTTGAAGACAAGACCACTGATAATCTCCCACGATCAGGGCTCCACACAAGATCATACCCCATGTGGTCATTATGATCACAAGAACAGTGAGCAAAACTCCCAGAACTACACGGGGGACCCAGTGAATGACCAGCAGAGAGCTGGGACCAAAGTTACGAAGGCTACCATCAGTTAAACACTACGCCATCAGGGACTCAAATCCTGCAGTGCCAGACGTGTCCCTCTGCTTAAACCCGTACATGTGCAGGCCTGTTCTAAGTTTTCTAGAGAACATTTGAATGAACCAGGAGAGTACTGGGAGAATGTCAAATGGTCAGATGGAACCAAAATAGAACTTTATGGTAAAAACTCTACTCGTCTTGTTTGGTGGAAAAAGAATGCTGAGTTGTATCCAAAGAGCATCATACCTGCTGTAAAGCACGGGGTTGGAAACATCATGCTTTGGGTGTGCTTTTCTGCTAAGGGACCAGGATGAGTGATCTGTGTAAAGGAAAGAATGAATGGGGCAATGCATCGTCAGATTTGGAGTGAAAACCTCCATCCATCAGCAAGGGCATTGAAGATGAAACGTGGCTGGGTCTGTCAGCATGACGATGATCCTAAACACACTGCCTAGCTAATGAAGGACTGCCTTCATAATGGGGATGTAAGAAAATATCGATATGGCATTATATTGTGATATTTTTTTCTCTGCGATATTATAGCAATATTCAAAAGCCGTGTATCAAAAATATCGATATCGGAGTATTTCGTGATATTTTTTCCTGCAATATTACATTGATATTCAAAAGCCTTGTATCTTATTTTTGGAACAATTTCCTTGCAAACGTTTGTGTATTTTCTTTTCTTTGGGTGCAATTCAAACGCCAACCGCTGGTTGGCAGCAGTGTGCAGTGGGTTGTGTTTCCACCATTGAAATGTAAATCCCTTTATGGAATTTTGTTATGAACCAAACACTTATCTTCCACCATCATTTGCAAGTAAAGTCTTTAAGATTCAGACAGTGGGATTTTCTGGATTATTTGTTCTCCTTTTGTCTCTCATAGTCGAGGTACACCTACGATGAAAGTTACAGGGCTCATATAAGTGGGAGAACGTGCATAATCAGTGGCTGACAAAATTTTTTTTTGCCCCACTGTATATAAATATCCTAAAACCTCTTTTTGTTATTTAAAGGAAGTTCCAAGACCAGAACAAAGCAAGAAAAGGAATGTGCACTACATAGTAAACTTTCCTCCACAATTAAGGGAAATGATTTCTGAGATAAAGCCCCTCATGTCACTGGGCTACTCTGTTCCGAAACAGGCAAAAGACTTGGTTATGTTGGAACACAGTCTCCTGAGGTGAGTACACTTCCTAAAGCACAGTGTAAACTAAATGTTAAACCGTTTATGGTGTCTCTGCTTTCTGCTGCTTTAACCTCATCTTTAGGTGTGCTGATGATCTGAACCACCTTATCGAACACTTTCACTCATTGTTGGACAGCCTGCGTGAGGAGCATCTCGATATGCTGCTGCCACTTATAGAAGTGGTCAAAAAAGAGATGGAATTTGGATTGAAGAAGCTCAACTGGTGTTTCTTGGGTTTGTTACCTTCACAGGATTAGCTATTTGCAGAACATGCAGTGGTTACATTATTCTTTCTGTTAGATTAAAGCACAAACGGTGTTTGGTTTTAGGGATACCTGAGTTCATCAGTCGAGGTGTCCAGGCTGTTTCTAAATTCAAGTCCATCGTCGACCAGATTCACAAGAACGAGCGTGCAATTGATTCCAAGCTACAGTCGATAACTCTGTCCAACTTGCTGAAACTGCCAGTATCTGATAAATCTAGAGACTTGCCAGGTAACACGAATTTAAGGAGATATTTACTGGTTCAAAAAATGAAAATCTACCAGTGTAACATTTTTTTTTAAGATATCAAGGACTTGTGTGACTACATTGAGGGAGAGCAAAACAAGACTCTGAATATTCTCACTAAGAAATATTCTGACATCAGTTTCCTCATCAATGAGACAGAACATGTGATTATGGAAACCAGAAGTGGCAAAGCCAAATGTATGGCTAGTTACTATAAATACTGGGAGTGCAAAGTGTTTGACTCCCTGATAGAGATGCTGCAGAGGTAATCAAGTTATGATTTACCCTTGTATGTTTTAGTGTTAAAAACACATTCACACACTTGTTTCTCCTTTTGTGACCTTAAGGAGCATTCAGACATTCACCACGGTGCTGATGGGAGACACAGCTGTTTTCAAAGCAAACGTCGTCCTGTTTACTGGTATTGTGTTAGAGCCACGAAGTGACGTCATCAACAGGATGATCATGGGGTGCATTAAGATGTGTATAGCGAGCACCAAGGTGAGCTCCTCTGGTGATATTTCTGGAAAGTATGTGCATCTAGCATCAAACTAGTGACTTGATCAGGCACATAATTTTGATTTCAGCATTTTCCACGTTGGATGGATGGGACCTGCATCAACTGCCCCATACAACTTGTGGATGGTGAAGAGGGGTCTAAGAAATTCACATTCTTCTGTGATGTGTCTCAGCATCCTCAGATAAAGCTAAGTGCTGTCATGGTGTCCCAAAAGATTGAGGAGCTGCTCCTCTCAGTGAGTCGCAACTTTGAGTACTGGAAACGCTACCGGTTTCTTTGGGAAAAGAACAGATTTCTTGTGACCGGAGAGTTTGCAGCCAAAAATCCATCCTACGCCAAGTATGATGATGAGATGAACGTCTTTGCTATGGCTAAGCAAGATGTGAATCTGGAGCCTCGCTGCAAGACGGAGAACGTGATCCATCTGGACCTATCGCCACTGCTTAACACATTACAGATGATCGCAGAGGCCTGGATCGATTCACTTGGTTATTTGCTAAACAAATCTGCCAAAAAGAATCTCTTCAACTTTAGAGATGAACTCACGGTACTGAATCATGCACCTCAGTCAGATGTTCCCAAGCTGAATGTTTCTGGATTTTTAACTTAATATTTGTCTTACACAACAGCAACTCTCTGAAAAGCTGAAGCAAAGCCCAGACACTGTGAACGACCTGAAGTCTGTTCTCAGCACCATCTCAGACATCAGAAACATGTCTGTAGACATAGAAATAAGAATCACTGATATCCAGGAGAGCTACAGAACCCTGGCCATCTATGAAGCTGAGGTACTGTTCAATTTGAAGTTGTTACTCAGAGATTGTACTTCTGACCCAGGTAATACCACAGTTCTGTGTGTGCCCTAGGTTGGAGAAGATGAAAAAGAGCTGGTGGCCATTATTGACCAGACATGGAGTGACCTTTACACAGAATCTAGACAAGTGGATCATAGTCTGAAAGATGTCAAGAAGTCATTTGCTGTGGTACAGTTTCAACAAGTCATTCATTAATATTTGAACTGAAAAGAATGTTTCAGAAATACACAGAGCCAACACATCTTTTTGGTTTCTGTTAAGATTACCAAAGAGAATGTTGAAGAGTTCAGACAGAACGTGTCCATCTTTGCTGAAAGCTTCAACCTGCATGGTCCTGGAGCTGTGGGAGAAGATTTGGATAAAGGTGCCTAAATCAAAACCAGTAAAGGAATGTTAACATGTGAAATGTTGACATTTTCATTGTTGTTGTTTTTTTCCAGGACTGAGCATCATGGACAAATATGAAGAAGACCTTGCCAAGATTGTGGCTGAATGGGAAGAGCTGACTAATGCTGAAAAGCTGCTGGACCTGCCTGTCACTGTGTGCCCAGAGGTCACCAGGATTCAGAAAGACATGAGCGGCTTAAGACCGGCTTATAATGTGTATAAAGCACAGAAGGTGGGAGGATGTTTGAATTTTCCCATCCTCAATTGATTACACACTTTCTTGCTTGAGTTGGTTCTTTTTTTACAGGAAGCAAAAGCAAGATGGTCTGAAACACTGTGGGTAGATTTGGACATCCAGATGTTACAGGAGAACATAGAAGGCTTCATCAAAAGCCTGAGACAGCTGCCCAAAGATGTGAGGGCTTTACCCGTTGCTTTTTTTCTGGACGCGAGTATGAAAGAGTTCAGAGAATCACTGACTCTTCTGCTAGACTTGAAGCACGAGGCACTCAGAAACAGGTTTGTCTGGAAAATGAAGAGTTTGAGTTCATTTCTTTTTCAAGGCTAATTTTTATGCCAATTTATTTATTTCACATCATGAGAACATTTGTTGGTTTTTCTTTTATCATGTGGTTACTTTATTATTGTTGTTTTAATTTTATTTTAGGCACTGGGAGGAGCTGATGGAAAGGACTGGCACCAGCTTTGAGATAAACCCTGACAGCTTTACTCTGGAGAACATGTTTGCTATGGAACTGCATAAATATGCAAACGTCATCAGTGACATTGTCACATCTGCTATAAAAGAGCTGAACATCGAGATGGTAGGTTTTTTTCTTTATACATCGGTAATAATAAAGTATCACAAAGTTGAATTAGGCTTGATTCAGTCAATATAGCTGTGAAATAGAACGTTTATGTGTTGTTTGTGTTTTCAGGGAGTAAAGGGAGTGGTTGAAAGCTGGGAGAAGATGAATTTCAATGTGCAGCCCATTTTTAAAGGAACTCAGAAACAAGGTTTCATCCTGGGCGCTGTGGATGAGATCCTGCTGAATTTGGACAATGATGTCATGAACCTACAGGGCATGGCTGGCAGCCGTTTTGTTGGGCCGTTCCTTGGTGCCATACAACAAGTGGAAAAAGAGCTGTCTCTCATCAGCGAGACCATCGGGGTCAGAGAATGCTGCTAATTTGCTGTTGAGTTCATCTACAAAACAGCTAACTTACAAAATGCACTTTGCACAGGTTTGGTTGGTGGTACAACGCAAGTGGATGTACCTGGAAAGCATATTTATAGGTGGAGACATTCGCTCCCAGTTACCTGAAGAAGCTAAGAAGTTTGATAACATCGATGAAAAGTTCAAAAATGTGAGTTGTTTTTATTATTTTGATAAAAACAAAAATACTTCATTATTGGACTTTATAAAATCTACTTTGCAGATAATGGATGACACCATGCGGAGTCCAAATATAAGGAGGTGTTGCCTTGCTCCTAACCAGCTAGCAGACCTGCACGCCTTGAGAAGTAATCTGGAGAGGTGCCAGAAGAGTCTTAATGATTACCTGGACTCCAAACGAAATGCATTTCCTCGCTTCTTTTTCATTTCTGATGATGAACTGCTCAGCATTCTGGGGAGCCGTGACCCTTGCTGTGTCCAGGAACACATGATCAAGGTAAAGAACTGCTATATATCAGCTAACAGTTTGAATATATCAATTCAATTCTTAGTATATGTGGCAAATACTTTGCTTAATTTGTTTAATTTTTTTTTCCTGTTTCACAAGATGTACGATAACATAGCGTCTCTAAGATTTGATGAGGAGATCGGTGGGGAGACAGTAGTTACAGCTATGGTGTCTGCTGAGGGTGAGGTGATGGAATTTAGGAAGCCTGTCCCAGTGGAGGGAAGAGTAGAAGAGTGGATGATGAAAGTTCTTCTGGAGATGAGGAGCACTAACTGGCGTATCACTAAGGAAGCAATATTCTACTACTGTAGAGATATGAGTAGGTAAGTGAGAGAGAGAGAGAGAGAGAGAGAGAGAGAGAGAGAGAGAGAGAGAGAGAGAGAGCTCATTAAACTTGTCGCTGTGTTTCTCAGGGTGGATTGGATGCTTCTATATCAGGGAATGGTCGTGCTGGCTGCTATTCAGGTGTGGTGGACCTGGGAGGTTGAAGATGTCTTCAAAAAAGTGAATGGAGGAGAAAAACATGCACTGAAGGACTACGCTGAGAAGATGCACCGCCAGATTGACGAGCTGGTTACACGCAACACTCAGCCCATGAAGAAAAACGACAGGCGGAAAATCAACACAGCGCTGATCATGGACGTCCACTCAAGAGACATCGTGGACAACTTGGTGTACAACAGGTGAACTTGAACTTTTACAAGTTTGAATTTTCGTCTTCACTAAAAAGCAGTGAGCTTAAGATGAGAACACAGCAACATTCAGATCTTTTTGCAGGATAACAGATGCACAAGAGTTTGAGTGGGAAAGCCAGCTGAGATTCTACTGGAAGCGGGAACAGGACAACCTGTTTGTGCAGCAGTGCAGCGCTTCATTCTCCTATGGTTATGAATACATGGGGTTGAATGGTCGATTGGTTATCACCCCACTAACAGACCGGATCTATCTGACTCTCACACAGGTCCCAGATTCTTTACAATGTGTACACAGGCACTTCCGAATCAGAAAACTTTATTGATTTTGGGAGAAATTGTTTATAAACCATATAAAATCTGCGTGGGTTTATTTTGTGGCATGATACCTGTGTACTTGTGAAACAGGCTCTCTCCATGTACTTGGGCGGCGCTCCTGCTGGACCAGCTGGCACAGGAAAAACAGAATCCGTCAAAGATCTGGCCAAGGCTTTAGGCTTGCTGTGTGTGGTTACAAACTGTGGTGAGGGCATGGACTACATGGTAAGAGGCATACACTAAGCAGCATCAATGGGGAAAATGTCAAATCTGTGATGTTTTCTTTTTTAAATAAAACCAGCATAATTTCTTTTTGATTTTAAATCCCTTTTATCTCGTATGCAGGCCATTGGGAATATCTTTTCTGGCCTTGCCCAGTGTGGCGCCTGGGGCTGCTTTGATGAGTTCAATCGAATCGATGCCTCAGTATTGTCAGTGATCTCCTCCCAAATACAGACCATCCGCAATGCTCTCATTTTACACCTTAAGCACTTTCAGGTAAATCTGTTTTGCAGGAATCGTTTAGAACCAGTAATGAATAATTTGAAAACTAATTTCTCAATTTTTTTCACTCAAGAACATTGTACTAAGCAATAACTACTTTTGCAGTACACGATAGGGAGCCTCTTTCCAGACCATGCTCCCCGAGAGAACGAAAAAATGAATGCAAGTCATTGGGGCTAAAAACACGATTTTATAATCCTGTTTCATATGCACCATGGATTTCACATATGATGTCCATGAATTTTAGACATATTAGGATGCCAAGAAAGCATTTATTTTCTAATGGGAAAAAAGTTGTTTTAGGTTTTGTGGGAAAATACGTCCAGGACTACAAATGCGCATCACCCAACTGACTTCATCGGACCAGACACGGAGAAGATTAGAGGAAAAATGGCTCTGAATTTAGAGATGTTTAAATACTTCTTTCAAGAGGAAAGAACCACCATAAATCTCACCATGTGGTACTAGCAGCTACGCTGGGGCAGAGGAAGTTCTGTGGTGACATCATAAATGCAACGTGCCGATGTCTGATTTGTAATTACGAATTTTACAAGCTGATAAATCTCAAAATACATAACAGGCATGGTTGAAATCCACATCATTGCCTTTCAAATTGAAATATAACATATGTGCCATCCAGGGCGTAAGAAAAAACGAATTAGAAAATAGCTCTTTTAGCCCCATTGACTTGCATTCATTTTTTCCGTTCTTATAGGTACCCATCTGCCGACCGGAAAAGGAGGAGACTTAGACTCCCTTTGCATCAGCTAGTTTGTTTTGTTTTGTTTTTTCGTTTGACAACTTTCTTCTCATAATCATTCAGTTTGAGGGGCAGATGATCAGCCTGGATGACCGCATGGGTATTTTCATCACTATGAATCCTGGCTACGCTGGCCGTACAGAGCTGCCCGAATCAGTCAAAGCCCTTTTCCGGCCTGTGGTGGTGATTCTACCTGATCTTCAACAAATTTGTGAGATCATGCTGTTTTCAGAGGGTTTCCTAATGGCCAAGGTAAAAATAATAATAATCCAGACAAAAAATAGCACATTTTGTAGGGATTCTGTCATCTAAGTAAGGAAAAGTCATTTTGTGTAATTTTTAGATCATTTTAAAAATGCATGTTTTATGTAATTTTTGTTATTAATTTTAGGTGCTGGCAAAGAAGATGACTGTCCTGTATAAACTGGCTCGGGAGCAGCTGTCCAAGCAGTCTCATTATGACTTTGGTCTACGCGCTCTGAAGTCTGTCTTAGTGATGGCAGGAGAGTTAAAAAGAGGCTCACCGGACCTCAGTGAGGTAGTATATAGCTTGGTACTGGGTCAACTTGTGTTTTTATTGGATATCACTTTATTGAAAGATAGATCATAGTGTATCTTCAGTAGCACAGATATATCTGAAAAATCTAAAAGATTGTGAAGGATTTTATTCAGACACTTTATGATGATCAACATATATGGAAATACTGGATGCGAGCCACTGGGGGCCCCCTCTGGGGCAAGGCCTGAGTTGGAGCACGTTGGGGAGCGCCTGGTGGCCCAGATTTCACCCATAGAGCCTGGCCAGACATAGACTGAAGAGGAGACATGGGTCCCCTTTCTCATGGGCTCACCACTCGCAGAAGGAGCCAAAGGGGTCAGTGCAATGCGTGTTGGGTGGGAGCCGTAGGTAGGGACTTTGGTGGTATGATCCTCGGCAACGAAAAGCTGGCTCTCGGTACATGGAGTGGAAAGAGCCAGAGTTGGTGCGTAACATTGAGAGGTTCCGACTAGTTATAGTCGGACTCGTCTTGATGCATGGCTCTGGCTCCGGAACCAGTTTCCTTGAGAGAGGTTGGACTTTCTACCACTCTTGCTGCCACTGAGAGGTGCAGAGGTAGACACAATTGTTGTCCCCCATCTTGGTGCATGTTCGTTGCGGTTTACCTTGGTGAATGTGGGTGGAGTGGGGGGTGGGGGGGGTGGGGGGGGGGGGGGGTCCTTACTGTGTTTGTGCTTACTCACCAAACTGCAGATTAGACTACCCTCCCTTTTTGCAGTCCTTTGAAAGGGCGCTCTTTCCGGTGACTCCTTTGATTTCCTGGGGTACTTCAATGCTCACGTGAGCAATGACAGTGACACCTGGAGACGTGTGGTTGAGAGGAATGCCCCCCAATGTGAATTTGAGTGGTGTTTTGTTGTTAGACATCTGTGCTCGTCATGGATTGTCCATAATGAACTCCATGGGAACATATGTGCTCTTGGCACCAGGATACCTTAGGCTGCAGTTTGATCGACTTTGTTGTCGTGTCAGATCTGCGGCCGCATGTCTTAGACACTCAGGTGTCAGAATGCCTCTTGAGTGATCGCAGAGGCAAAAACCCAGACGTGAGAAATGTTTGGAGCCAAGACTTCTGTATGGTATTGAGAAGATTTTGGTCCAATGGGCAGAGTACTTCACTACCACCGGGACATCTTCCAGTGAGGAAGCGGAATCTTGGGACTTTGGGTTGGGCTCTCCAATCTCTGAAGCTGAGGTCACTGAGGTGGCTGAAGGCTACCGGTGCCAGAGCTTGGTCCACATTGCCGGCAGTAAGTCAGGCTAGTTTCTGGTGAGAGTTGGACTCTGCCAAGGTTGCCTTTGTGGCCAGTTCCTTTCATAACTTTTATGGACAGGATTTCTAGGTGCAGTCAAGGTTTTGAGGGGATCCGTTTTGGTGGCCTGAGGATCGGGTCTCTGCGTTTTGCAGATGATGTGGTTCTGTTGGATTCATCAGAACGTGTTCTCCAGCTTTTACTGGGATGGTTCACAGCCGAGTGAGAAGCAGCTGGGATGAGAATCAACTCCTCTAAATCTGAGACTATGGTCTTGCGTCGGAAAAGGGTGGAATGCCTTCTCCGGGTCAGGGACGAGGTCCTGCCTCAAGTGGAGAAGTTTAAGTGTCTCGGGGTCTTGTTCACAAGTGAGGGAATGATGTAGTGCAAGATCGATAGGCGGATTGGTTCTGTGTCTGCAGTGGTGCGGGCATTGTACCGATCATTTGTGATGAACACAGAGCTGAGCCAGAAGACAGCACTCTTGATTTACCAGTCAATCTACCTTCCTACCCTCACCTATGGTCACAAGCTTTGGGTAGTGACCGAAAGAACGAGACTGTGGATACAAGCGTCTAAAATGAATTTTCTCCGCTTGGTGTCGGAGCTCTTCTTTAGAGATTGGGTGAGTAGCTGAGTCATCCGGGAGGGGCTCAGAGTAGATCTGCTGCTCCTACACACTTAGAGGAGCCAGTTGAGGTGGCTCGGGCATCTGGTTAGGATGCTTCCTAGACACCTCCCTGGTGAGGTTTTCCGGGCACGTCCAACCAGGAAGAGACTCAAAGGAAGACCCAGGACGCACAGCTGAGAATATGTTTCTCGGCTGACCAGGTTAAAGCCTTGGGATTCACCCAGAGGAGCTGGCCCAAGTGTCTGGGGAGAGGGACATCTGGGCCTCTTTGCTTAGGCTGCAGCCCCCGCATGGATTTTTATTAAAATTTACTGTGTAGAGGTATGGGGTAACACTTATGAATCATCTATTGTGCCCTTGTCTATCATACAGAAAAGAGCCCTGAGAGTCGTTCACAATGTTAGATTTAGAGAACACACTAATCCGTTATTTATATATTCTAAAATACTAAAATTTAAAGATTTAATTCAGCTATATACAGCGACATTCATGTTTAAAGTGCATAGGAAATTATTACCACACAAATTATTAATGCTATTTATAAAACCAGATAACCTAAAATAATTTCAGATACAAACTTAACTTTAGGCATACATATTTTAGAACAACAATAAAGTCATTTTGTATTTCTGTTACGGGTGTAAGAGTTTGGAATAAGCTAAGTGAGGATCTAAAGCAAAGTCCCTCATTGCATAAGTTTAAAGAGAAGTATAAAAAAATTATACTAATTACATGGAGGAGGAGGAAAAGTTGTAAGGGTGTTGCATTTGATTGTAATTGTCTATTGTTGGTGAACTGGGAGCTGTGAACATGGCGGGGTGGGGGGGTGTTGGAACATGAGAAAATGTAAATTTGGTTTGTGTGATTGAGGATAAAACATGTTATAGGAAAATGGCAATGACACTCAGTGTAGGGAAAATATATATATTTTTTTGTTTTGTCTTTCTTGAAATTTGATTTGGGGGGGATTATATAAGCTACCAGAGCTTCGTTCCCTTCCCATTGAACATGTTCTACATGTGTATGTGTATATATATATATATATATATATATATATATATATATATATATATATATATATATATATATATATGTATATATGTATATATGTATGTATGTATAGTAAAATAGAAGATAGAAAATAATCAGTATCCTTTTATTATGTTGTAACTTTATTCATTCCTGTATTTTTATCTTTCATTCAACCAGGATGTGGTACTGATGCGTGCTCTCAGAGACATGAATCTGCCAAAGTTTGTGTTTGAAGACGTCCCTTTGTTCCTTGGGCTGATCTCAGACCTTTTCCCTGGACTGGACTGTCCCCGTGTTCAATATGCTAGCTTCAATGAAGCTGTGGAGCAGACCCTGCAAGAGAACAAATATATTGTTCTACCTAATCAGGTACACAACTGTGAAGTTTTGATAACTAATGCATGTGATTAACAAATATGAATGTCCATCCCCATGTCCCAATGTCTGTGCCAGGTGGATAAAGTTGTGCAACTGCAAGAGACCATGATGAGCAGGCACACTACTATGATTGTGGGCCCAACAGGTGGAGGCAAATCAGTTGTGATCAACACGTTATGTCAGGCTCAGACCAAGTTAGTGGCACTTTACATTTTTCTGTCCCCAGATCTCAAGTAAGGACAATGGTAACAATAATTGTTCTTTTCAGATTGGGGCTGCGTACTAAATTATATCCCTTGAACCCAAAAGCCATGAGTGTCATTGAACTTTATGGAGTTCTTGACCCAGATACTCGAGACTGGACTGATGGGATTCTATCCAACATCTTTCGTGAAGTCAACAAGCCCACTGACAACAAAGAGCAGAGGTAAAACCATAAATGCCAAAAGACACTTTATACATTTTGGGACACGCTTCATAAATATGTGATCCATGACTCACAGGTATATCCTGTTTGATGGAGATGTGGATGCCCTCTGGGTAGAGAATATGAACTCAGTAATGGATGACAACAAGCTCCTCACTCTTGCCAACGGGGAACGGATTCGTTTACAGAGTCACTGTGCACTGCTGTTTGAGGTTTGTCTGAATTTTGAAATAAAACGTCTTCTAAAATGATAACAAAATAACTCTTGAGGATAACTTTTAACAAAACACTGTTTTGTTAAAAGGTTGGAGATCTGCAGTATGCTTCACCTGCTACCGTGTCCCGCTGTGGGATGGTTTTTGTTGACCCCAAAAACTTGCGTTACACACCCTACTGGGAGAGATGGGTGAACAGCAGACCTGAAACTGTAAAAAAAAAGGTTTTTAATACTTAATTATGTCTTTTTCAATATCATTTTTAAGTAAAATGTGGATTTTCATAGGAGCAAGAGGTGCTTTTCAGACTGTTTAAGAAATATGTGCACAGCTGCATTGACATGCTTTTGGAGGGCATTGTTGATGGCAAACAGGGCCAGAAACTGGAAACTGTTGTCCCTCAGACTGATCTGAATATGGTAGGTTAATTACATCCTTCTCAAACCTTTTTAGCACCTAAAGGGATGTTTTGAAAGACGATCTTACTTTACATAATTGTTCATGTTTTTATTTAGGTCTCTCAGTTGTGCTTGATGCTGGATGCTCTTCTTGAGAGTGACAGCAGCAGGGCTGATGTCCTGGAGTGTTACTTCTTGGAAGCTCTGTACTGCTCTCTGGGGGCCACGTTACTAGAGAGTGGAAGGAGCAAGTTTGATGATCTCGTCAAAAGGCTTTCCTGCAGAACCACGATGCATGATGGGAACGACCTGGCTGGGCCTGATGAGATCCCAGGTAAAATCCAAGCCTTTGTCCTTAAAAGGAACCCAGGTTACAAAACGTTGTGGTTCTTAAAAGATAAATGTTAGTATCAGTTATATTAAAGTGGTGTAAAAAGCCTTCTTAATGTCTTCATTTTTATAAAATTTGTTAAAAATTGTTTAACTCGTAGGTCGCCATTGTTGTTAGCGTCGCAATGCATTCTGGTTAGTGACGTCACGTGGTTGTACCTCGGTTGCACCGGCCGGCTTTAGGACCCTGTAGCGACTATTCAGCAACATAAACATGTCATCTGTTCAGCGTTTTCAATTTGAGCCAGAGTGAAGCATTAATGATGACATCACTGACCATGTTTCACAAAACGAGCATCAACATGAAGAGCAAGAAGGGCGGGATGAAGCGAGAGCAGGACAAAACCGGTGGTGTATGGGCAGCAAATGCGTCTCCATGGTAACTGAGAGGGAGAGTGTTTGTTATCAAGAGCTCACATTTTTGTCAGCAGAAGTTAACAGTAAGCTATCATGTGATCAAACTTAATCAGATATGAATGATTTAGGAGACTATTTGCACCCAGAACTGTCGTGTGCTTTGTAGATGATTAGGATATTCAGTGAAACCACTTTAATCATTGTTGCAGACATTATATATCTGGAGAACACTGTATTGCTACACTTACTGCTTGTTTTACTGACGGGAGAGGTGAAAGTTCAGCTTCATTCGTGACGAGTGGCGTGTCCGATGGTTCACTGAACGTGACAGAAGCGGCAGCTGCAGGAGCGGGTTGTCGGCTCAGGACAGCTTCTCTCGTCCCTCCGAGGGCGTTTAGGCTCCTTATGTGGGAAAATGGTCGGTAAAGCATTTAGTTTCCGCCTTCTCTTACACCCGGCCGCTCTGGTGAGCTCTTTAAGTAGTTGTGGTCGACTATAAGCATCAGGAGAAAAATGTAGGGAACACAGCCGCGGATCTTTGGGAAGTTGTGTCCGTCCACAGGCATCTTCCCACTGCTTTCTCCTCTTCTTACCAGTGGGAAAGCTGTAAACTCACATCACTCCCCTTGTTTCCCTCTGACTGGAAATCACATCCAAAAGCAGCACAATGCTGCATTTTACTTAATTATTAATACGGTGAGTGTGTAAACAAACACTAGCGTCAACAGCTATTCTTCCAAGAGCAACCAATATACATCATCACCCCCAGAGTGCATTGTGTGTGGAAAACATGGCGTCCTACGTTTATCCAAAAATGTACTAAATATTATAGATTTATAAATAAACAGCAATATTTTGTGTGTTTCTAATAACATAGTTTGGTACAACAGAAAACTTGTGGCTTATTAGGGCATCCACTTCCTCATAGCTGGAGTTCCTTTTAAATGATAATGAAACCACCATTCCTGTGGTTTAGTTTAAATCTGGGCTTTGTCATAGATCAACAGGGACGTCTCTGACAGGATAAGTTAGGTGGGGCACAACAACTCAACAGTGTGCACACGTGCAGGCGAGTGTGCACGCACACACACAACTGCATGTGTGCAATATAGTGTGTGCACAGTAGTGTGCGTGTGTGTTAAATGAACCGTATCAAATGGCAAAAGCGAGTAAACATGATTTTGTAAATAAACCATCACTCATCACAGTTGCTCTGTTCTTGAATGTTGATCTTTCATCTTGAGACATGTAACCGGATTACAGGATACAATAAGATAATTAAAAGAAAAAATAAACAAATGGGCCAATAATTAGGTTCGGGGAGAATTGGAGGTTGTTTAAGAATGACTGGAGTCACGGGTATAGCATGAAACGGTTTATATACTAAATTTTAATAATAATGGGAAATATAACACATAAAGATAACACACAAAAACAGATGAAAACAATCGACAATAGTAAAATGCTCGGTATGAGATTTGATCATATGAGTCACAAGTCAGCCGGCGTCAAGTCAAATCCCCACGCTTGGGGTGAAAGTCAGAGTCCGGTGGTGCGATTTTTTCCTACCGCACCGTTGAGATTGTTCACAGAAGAGAGCAGTCTGCTCTTCAGTTACTTGAGATGTCCTGGTTCGTTCAGTGGTTAAGGCTCGCCATCTCCCTCGTCAGGAAGAAATCCAGTTCTCGTTCCAAGTGAGTGATCATAGGAGTCGGGATCAAACCCAAGGAAAAAAAAAAACCCAGCCTGTAAACAACAGGACTGTTAGCGAGTTGGCATCGACCCTTCTCGTCACATCACAGCATAAAGTCTTACAGACTTAAACAAATGCTTCACTCTATTGGCATAGCCAATCATGTTTGGGTTCACAGTTCAACTAACATAACATCAATTTGATTGTCTATTAAAATAATTCTCAGTAGCTCTGGAAATATAATTACATATGACAACAATTGTTCAGCTCAATAGGCTCAGTTAGATTCTATTACTCTACACTATTCAACAAGAAATACATTCATGACAACAAGGATACATTTAGTTGTGTTTCTATACAGCATTGTGACACCTTGTATATCTGTAACACAATAAATAAATAAATAAATAAATAAATAAATAAAATGTTCTATAACAAAATTCAACAAAATATAAATTCTGGTCCTTTGGTCCACCTTTGTAAAATAATTCCTCCCTAATCAGTTAGCTTTTATTTATTTTTATTTATCTATTTTTTTATTATTAAATGTTTGGTTAAGGGACGCATGGCTAATTCTATGGCGTTAGCTATAACGCCCCTGAGGACCTTGTACATCTAGGCCGTACCACCATTAACTGGCGGTTTGAGCCGTTAACTCCTGGGAATCCCATATGCCCTACCGCCGTTAACTGGCGGTTTGAGCCGTTAACTCCTATATGCCCTACCACCGTTAACTGGTAGTTTGAGATGTTAACTCCTGGGATCTAACGTCTAGCAGCCCACTGCTGTCACCTCGGTTGCTGTAATTAGCTTTTTGAATTTAATAATTTACTGAATTTAATCTCATTCACTCACCAACGCGCTCCAACGGTTCCCTCCTACAGAGGATTGGTTCACTCTGTCGTCTCCACACAAATCTATAAGAATGGAATTAATTTAATAAGCTATTTAAGTTTCCTTTTTTTTTTAAGTTGCATCGTTAGCTTTTTCTCTTCTTTTTTCTTTACTCACCGCGTTGGTTCCAAGTTCCTAGCTCTTATTAGAAGGAGTCAAGTCCGCCTCTCCCTCTATCTATGCGGCACCCAAATCAGGGTTCTTCACGGCCTCGACCGTTGTTTTTTTTTTCTCTCTCTCTCTCTCTCTAACCGCTCAGTCTTTGCTTTCTGTATCTGCGTGCTGCACAGCCGTTTGTCTCTCCTCTCGCTCAGCTGCGTCGCACGGTTTTATTTCGCGGAGGCGGGACTTATTTCTCTCAGCCAATGAAATTTCAGATTCCCACCTGGACCAATAGTATACAGCTTTCCTCTTCTGTTTCTGTTAGGGATGTTCAAGATTCTTGTTTTAACCGATGTTTAATATTAAACTCGTTATTTTAGTTATTCACCCTTCCAATAATTCATTATGAAATTATCTATTAGTTAATTAGATATCTATTAATTAGTATTGTTAATTTCCTTAATTTATATTTTATATTTTATCTAAATTGAGGATGGATCATATTAGTAAGCCAATTAGTTAATACCTCATTAAGGTTCTAGCTTCTGGGTTACATCCTCCCCCATTAAATATCATGCACGTCCCTGTGCATTGTTTCTACGGGGTACACAACTTCTTGAGTAAGAGAGTCAATAAAAGCTTTATTAAGTCCTTGGAAAAGGGACCTAACTACGGTCACTAGTGGATTGCCCAATTGAGAGTAAGTTAGTCTTTGAGGAGGCTGACTACTTCGTTCAGATCTCCTGACATACATCTCTGGTTGCACAGTATCATGCTCATCCGTTTCGGTTTGATTCTCAACTGAGACAGGACGAAGTGAGCTCTCTGTTTCCGACAGAGCTGATGAGCTATTCTCTAAGACTTTGGTCTTTTCAGATGTATGTGTCTGATCGTGTATGATGGGTTCAAAACTTACATCACGTTGCTGCGACTTTAGGACACCATCCAATTGAGGTAGGTTTGTGTTAGTTTCATCCCCCGTTTCTACGTCAGGTAAGTATACTTCGTTTTTTTTCGTTTTTTCAGGTAAGTATGTTGCTGCTTCTTTCACTCTTTCAGGTAAGAATGTCGCAGTTTCACTCATTCTGTCAGGTAAGAATGTTTCGGTGTTGATGCCTTTGTCAAGTAAGGACAATTCAGCATTTTCATTACCAGCTAAGGTTGGTTCCTTGCGATCCCCTGTGTGTAAGGATAGTGTGTTTTGTTGTTGAATATTATTTACCGGTCCTGAATCTGCTATGAGTTCCCTATTTGGCAAGGTGACCGCTATTTGATAGGATGGTCGGTTTAGCACTTGTGGAAGATCAGAGTAATAAAACTCATCTACCTCTTCGTCAAGTGGCTCATCTGGGTCAGGTTCTAAGGCTGAACTCTGTCTTGTATGAGGTCTGCTAGGTTTCGTAACGCGTTCTGTTTCATTTTCTAATGAAGAGAGAAAACCACAAGGCAGTAAAAGATCTCTGTGGAGTGTTCTGTTGGGTCCTTCTCCGTTCTCTGGTTTTACAGTGTATACTGGCAAGTTTTCCATCTGTTTGAGAACTATATACACTGTTTGCTCCCATTTGTCTGCTAATTTATGCTTTTCTCTTAAGCGAAGATTTCGGACTAAAACACGATCTCCCACACCTAGTGTGGACTCACGAATGTTTCTGTCGAACCGTTCTTTGTTCTTCCTCGCTGTTTTTTGAGAGTTTTTTATGACAATGTCATAACTCTGTTCCAGATGACTCTTCAGTTCTTTAACATACTGAGAATGAGTTATAGAGGGCTTGTTCAAATGCGGTAACCCAAAGGCAATATCTATAGGCAACCGAGGCTGCCTACCGAACATTAGCTCGTAGGGAGAGTATCCCGTCACGTCATTTTTTGTACAATTGTACGAGTGAGTAAGTGGTTTTACAAAATCGCGCCAGTGATGTTTCTCAGTGGCTTGTAAAGTTCCCAACATGCTGAGTAATGTACGATTGTACCGTTCAACGGGGTTGCCACGAGGGTGATAAGGGCTCGTTCTGACTTTACGGATACCAAGTAAAGAACAAAGTTCCTTGATTGTACGTGATTCGAAATCCCGTCCCTGATCACTATGAAGACGCTCAGGAAACCCGTAGTGGACTAAAAAATGTTCCCACAGGTTCTTCGCGACGGTGGTGGCTTTCTGATCTTTGGTTGGGATGGACACTGCATACTTTGTAAAATGGTCTGTAATCACTAAGACATCTTTAGTGTTCTTACTGTCTGGTTCTATGGAGAGAAAATCCATGCAAACTAACTCCATAGGTCTGGTGGTGGTAATACTCACCATTGGAGCAGCTTTGTCAGGGAGGGCCTTCCGACGGATACATCTTTCGCAAGTTTTAACTTTGATTTCGATATCACTAGCCATTCTTGGCCAGTAAAAACGGGACCGAATGAGATCTGTCGTACGTTCAACCCCAAGATGCCCCATATCATCATGTAGGCTTTGCATGACTGTTGAACGTAATGAATCAGGCAAGACTAACTGCAATGATGTCTCTGGTCCTAATTGGCGTCTCCGGTACAGTAAATCATTTTGAAACTCAAACCGTTTCCACTCTCTCAAAAGGTTAAGAACCACCGGGGGTTCTGCAATAGTATCAGTTGGCGGTTTATTGTCAGTCATAAGCAGCTGAATGACTCGGCCAATGGTTGGATCTTTCCTCTGCAAGGAGACAAGGTCAGCATGGTTATACTTGGGCACAGCAAAGAAACTGTCACTATTGTCTTCCAACTGGAATAGGTCTGGAATGGCCGCTGCAGACATGGCAAGTGACTGAACTAAACCACAAGGAGAATCAGTCTCATCCAAGACCATGTGCTTTTGGCATGTTGCCTTCACTGCTTCGGCTTGAAGTTGAAGCTCGACTTCTTTGACAGAGGATAAAAGATGAGATCGGAACTCATCTAGTCGTTGGCATTCCTCAGTGAATTTTGAGTTGTCTTCAGGTTTATCATGCAGCCTCCTAGACAGGCCATCCGCGTCAACGTTCTGTGTACCTGCACGGTATCTGATGTCAAAATTATAGGTGGACAACGCAGCTAGCCAACGATAGCTCGTTGCATCGAGTTTTGCCGTTGTTAAGAGGTAAGTTAACGGATTATTATCAGTAATGACAGTGAATGTGTTCCCATACAAATAGTCATGAAACTTATCTGTTATGGCCCACTTTAAGGCTAGAAACTCCAACTTGTGCGCAGGGTACCTAGTTTCACTAGAGCTTAAACCGCGACTTGCATAAGCGATTACCTGTGTGACACCGTTTTGCACTTGGTATAGCGCTGCACCGAGTCCGGTCGTACTAGCATCTGTGTGTACTAGATATGGGAGTTTTGCGTCAGCGTAGCCAAGAACTGGCGAAGTGGTAAGTTTTTCAATAATAGTTTGAAAGGACTTCTCACAGTCTTGGCTCCAACGATTCCCAAAGGGTTCTTTGGGGTTCAAGTACTTTGATCTACATGGTGGTGTTTTAAAGTTTTTCCGTTTGGGTGGATAACCAGCCGTGAGAGATGTTAGTGGCTTGACAATATTTGAGTAATCTTTAACGAAGCGTCGGTAATAACCGGTAAATCCTAAGAAAGATTGGAGTTCCTTCAAAGTCTGAGGCTTCGGCCATGTTTTGAGTGCTTCCACCTTATCTGGATCGGTTTTTATGCCATCTCGAGATACTATATGTCCAAGATAACGCACAGATGTCTGGAAAAAACGACACTTATCTGGTGATAGCTTGAGTCCGTATTCTCTAAGCCGTTCAAGAACGTGAGAAAGTCTGGTTTCGTGTTCTTCCAAGGAGTTGGAAAAGACGATCAAGTCGTCTAGGAAAACTAACACTTCCTTCAGATTAATGTCCTTCATACACTTTTCCATAACCCGTTGGAAAGTGCTTGGAGCATTTGTTATTCCTTGTGGCATACGGTTAAATTCATAAAACCCAAACGGGCAAACAAAAGCAGTTTTAGGTTTATCCTTTTCACACATCTCTATTTGATAGTAACCTGACTTGAGGTCCATCACAGAAAACCACTGTGATCCAGCGAGAGCAGAAAAGGACTCCTCCAAGTTAGGCAGGGCATATGCGTCGCGAATGGTTTGCAGATTAAGCTTTCTATAGTCTATACATAGACGTACCTCACCATTCTTTTTCCGAACTACCACTATTGGTGAGGCAAATGGAGACTCCGACTCTCTTATTATACCGGTTTCCAAGAGGGCTTCCAAATGTTTTCTCACTGCTTCATAATCATGTGGATGGATCGGCCGAGATTTCTGTTTGAATGGGGTCTCGTCTTTTAAGTTGATGTGATGTCTTATCTGTTGTGTATGACCAAAATCAAGATCGTGGTGCGAAAACACATCGGAGTAAGTGTTAAGTTTGTTGGTGATCCTCCCTTTCCATTCTTCGGACAAGGGCGAAGTACCGAAGTCAAAACTGAGAGGAGGGTTTGAAGGTGAAGTCTGTTGCTGCGAACTACACGCCGCAAGTACTTTCTGATCACTTTTGTCAGGTTCTGGATATGGCATAACACGATCGGCTTTAACTAACTCAGCGATCACACAGTTAGTGGGTAATGTGATGTCATGGTTAGTTTCGTTTCTTAGTACAACAGGTACTTTGTATGGACCATGTGAAGGTAAGGAAATGAGGCAACAGTCTACAATTATACCCCCTGGTAGAGAACCATTGGTGGGTTGTTCAATGAGTGCATAAGGCTCATGCTTGTTTTGGCTGGGTTGCATAAACCCTTCTAGTAACAGTTTTTTATTTGCAGGGAGAACTTCTTGGGTTCTCCCTCGAAGCTTCACCACACCAACTCGTCCATCTTTGCTTTGTTTTTTTCTGACTGCTAAGGCTTTTAGCACGTGTTGATACCCATAAGAGAGTGCCTTGGAATCAGGTAAGTTATTGGCAGACAATTGCTCATACAAAGGATCGAGTGTGTTTGTGCCAATGAGTAGTGGTGTATCAGAGTTTGAGCTTATATCCGGAACCACTAACGCAAGGGTAGGTAACTCAAGTCCAGACTGATCGAGCTCTTTTGGAAATGTGACACTTATCTCTATGTATCCTAAATAAGGAACTGCTTGACCATTTGCGCCCTCGACTTCTAACAGATTACTGATGGGTTTAATTGAGAGGTCAGGTAAGTGTTCTTGGTAAAAAGAATTGGCAATGGTGGTTACCTGGGACCCTGAATCCAGTAAACAATTACATTCAACACTGTTAACTGAGACTGTAGCTGTGCATCGCCCACCCACTAATCTTTTGGGAAGTTTTGGCACTGAATGAGCATGAACTGGCTTGCAAAAAAGTCTCTCTGTCCTTTCCTTAGAGGGACTTGGTTCTACTTTAGCACCTATCTGTCCCACGATAGGAGCTTCTACCGGTTTAAAGGAGGAGACTGAGCAATTGGCTTTGACATCTCCCACTCGCGCTGCTTCTGTCTAAGAGCAAGTCTTTTAGTTGCAACTAGTGCTGGATTTGGCTCGTTGCTACAGCTAGAAGCTATGTGCCCATCTTCTCCGCACTTAAAACAGTATCCAGGCTTTGGTCTGGGCACCACTGCTGTTATCTGCTGAATCTGTTTGGGCTCATCTGGAATTTTAGTCCCCACACGGGGTTTTGACTCTTTTTGAGTTTTCTTTGCCTTTTTATCTGTGTTGTTAACCTTAAGCTGTGCAATTTGGCTCCTGAGCTCAGCGATTTGTTTGCGTAAGTCATCACAGTTATCATCTATTTCCAGTTCACAAGTGTTTTTACTCTGAGAGCATGTTGTTTGCACATTTGAATACACTCTAGTTCGTTGTGCCCCTAAGTGTTGTTTCATGCGTGCTGCTTTAGTAGCCTGTTTGTCTTCTTCAGTGCGCAGTTTGAGGAGAAGTGCTGTAAAATGAGGCGGGTTGTCTTTCTTTTGTTCGAGTTGCAGGTTTGAAATCAGCGAGCTGTCCCAACAGCCTCTGCAAAACTGCTTGAGCAGCTGCTGGTCGGCGTCACTGGAGGAAATTCCATTCCTCTGAATAACTAGGTTTAACAAGGTGTATAACCTCTGAAAGTAATCGGAAGGTTTTTCACCACTGTCCTGGTTTGTGTTTAAGAAGCGAGCAAAGAGCTCGTCGCCGTCTTCGACAGCTGCGTAAGCTGAATCGAGATGTTCAAGGTACGTTTCCGGGTCGGATTTTGGACTAAGAGCTTTAACGATGCTCGCTGCTGGGGCTGACAGACTCTCCACGATCCTTCGTACAATTTGGGACTTGGTGAGTGAAGGATCATTTATGCATAACACTACACTACTACGCCAAGTATCATAGTCAGTTTCAAAAGAAGGGTGTGGAACTCGCCCTGAGAACGGTTTTAGTCTGTATTGTGAAGTAGGCGGAGGGATAACCTCACTGCTTTTAACAATGTGTTCCACAATAACTCGCTGAACCTCAGGTGTGTTTAAAAGATTTGGTGGAATGCAAGGGTTTTGTTTTCCAGTCTCTGTAGGTGGACAATTGTCCTTTGAGTTGTTCATATAGTTAACTTCTGGTGTTAAAGGCAGGGAATATGTAACTTGGTCACTATGGAGCATTGGCTCTGGTTCAGTGACTGGTTCAGATGCATGGGTATCCCTTCCTAAAGATTCCCCAATTTTTGCCAGTTCCTCCATTAGAAGGTCTTTAAATGATTGATTGCTACGCGCAGCTATGTCCCTGAGCTCTGACAGATAGGCATCAGTGGCAGATGTGCTAGTTTCTAGACTGTACGCGCTGGCTAGGTCTTGAATATGAAAGAAAACATATGGGTTCCTAGTACAAGGTTTGTCATAGGGTAAACATTGTTTCTTTAATTCCTTAACAGTGGCTTCATGTTGAAACTCCACAATAATCTGATCACAGTTTGGTAACTTAATGCGCCTGTTAACTGGTCCGAATCCTTCCATAAACCCAAAGACTTCGTTATCAAGGTCTGTATCAGTTAACCCACTGATTAAAACAGCATTTGAAACTTTGACCTTTTCTGTTTTCACAACTTCCATTTTAAAACACTCAAAAGTACCAATAATGCCAAAATGGCAAACCACTGTGACCTCCAGGCACTCTTATGATGTCAGTCAATGGTTAGCTAAGGTAACAACTCTACAATTCTCCTGGCTGGCTCGCCAAGTTTTATGTAACCGGATTACAGGATACAATAAGATAATTAAAAGAAAAAATAAACAAATGGGCCAATAATTAGGTTCGGGGAGAATTGGAGGTTGTTTAAGAATGACTGGAGTCACGGGTATAGCATGAAACGGTTTATATACTAAATTTTAATAATAATGGGAAATATAACACATAAAGATAACACACAAAAACAGATGAAAACAATCGACAATAGTAAAATGCTCGGTATGAGATTTGATCATATGAGTCACAAGTCAGCCGGCGTCAAGTCAAATCCCCACGCTTGGGGTGAAAGTCAGAGTCCGGTGGTGCGATTTTTTCCTACCGCACCGTTGAGATTGTTCACAGAAGAGAGCAGTCTGCTCTTCAGTTACTTGAGATGTCCTGGTTCGTTCAGTGGTTAAGGCTCGCCATCTCCCTCGTCAGGAAGAAATCCAGTTCTCGTTCCAAGTGAGTGATCATAGGAGTCGGGATCAAACCCAAGGAAAAAAAAAAACCCAGCCTGTAAACAACAGGACTGTTAGCGAGTTGGCATCGACCCTTCTCGTCACATCACAGCATAAAGTCTTACAGACTTAAACAAATGCTTCACTCTATTGGCATAGCCAATCATGTTTGGGTTCACAGTTCAACTAACATAACATCAATTTGATTGTCTATTAAAATAATTCTCAGTAGCTCTGGAAATATAATTACATATGACAACAATTGTTCAGCTCAATAGGCTCAGTTAGATTCTATTACTCTACACTATTCAACAAGAAATACATTCATGACAACAAGGATACATTTAGTTGTGTTTCTATACAGCATTGTGACACCTTGTATATCTGTAACACAATAAATAAATAAATAAATAAATAAATAAATAAAATGTTCTATAACAAAATTCAACAAAATATAAATTCTGGTCCTTTGGTCCACCTTTGTAAAATAATTCCTCCCTAATCAGTTAGCTTTTATTTATTTTTATTTATCTATTTTTTTATTATTAAATGTTTGGTTAAGGGACGCATGGCTAATTCTATGGCGTTAGCTATAACGCCCCTGAGGACCTTGTACATCTAGGCCGTACCACCATTAACTGGCGGTTTGAGCCGTTAACTCCTGGGAATCCCATATGCCCTACCGCCGTTAACTGGCGGTTTGAGCCGTTAACTCCTATATGCCCTACCACCGTTAACTGGTAGTTTGAGATGTTAACTCCTGGGATCTAACGTCTAGCAGCCCACTGCTGTCACCTCGGTTGCTGTAATTAGCTTTTTGAATTTAATAATTTACTGAATTTAATCTCATTCACTCACCAACGCGCTCCAACGGTTCCCTCCTACAGAGGATTGGTTCACTCTGTCGTCTCCACACAAATCTATAAGAATGGAATTAATTTAATAAGCTATTTAAGTTTCCTTTTTTTTTTTAAGTTGCATCGTTAGCTTTTTCTCTTCTTTTTTCTTTACTCACCGCGTTGGTTCCAAGTTCCTAGCTCTTATTAGAAGGAGTCAAGTCCGCCTCTCCCTCTATCTATGCGGCACCCAAATCAGGGTTCTTCACGGCCTCGACCGTTGTTTTTTTTTTCTCTCTCTCTCTCTCTCTAACCGCTCAGTCTTTGCTTTCTGTATCTGCGTGCTGCACAGCCGTTTGTCTCTCCTCTCGCTCAGCTGCGTCGCACGGTTTTATTTCGCGGAGGCGGGACTTATTTCTCTCAGCCAATGAAATTTCAGATTCCCACCTGGACCAATAGTATACAGCTTTCCTCTTCTGTTTCTGTTAGGGATGTTCAAGATTCTTGTTTTAACCGATGTTTAATATTAAACTCGTTATTTTAGTTATTCACCCTTCCAATAATTCATTATGAAATTATCTATTAGTTAATTAGATATCTATTAATTAGTATTGTTAATTTCCTTAATTTATATTTTATATTTTATCTAAATTGAGGATGGATCATATTAGTAAGCCAATTAGTTAATACCTCATTAAGGTTCTAGCTTCTGGGTTACAGACACATTTCAATAACTGATCAGTTAATCCAGCGAAGTTTAACCCACCGTTCCTTCACCCCCGCCCCAACCGCGACAGCCCCCTCTCCCTATCTTCAATGCCAACGTTGTCCTTTGATAATATCACTTAAAGCCCTCTGGTTTAATCTCAAATTTTTGTTAAAGTGGCAAAGTTCTCTTCATTACTTCTGTTGCTTCTTGTTAGCTAACCAGCATAACCAACATGGCTGCGGCTGTCCCACAGAGCAGAAACACGAGCTCACGTGTGCTTTTCTCATCTATTGATTGGACGATCTGATCTTGGGGCCGAAGTCTCTGGGCCTTACGGTTCACCACTGAGAATGAGTTGAGGATGCGCATTGTGATTTCAGATGTTCCTCATTTAAAATGGACGCTGGTTGGGCCGGCATGACAACCGCCTCTTCTCAGATTTTTCAAGATGATTTAATCCACTGAGCTTGTCAGTATCCTGGTAAAAACTTAGATATAAACACACAAATGTTTTAAAGAAAATCTTCTGGTGATACAATTGGCTTTTATACAATATAACTCTTAAATCATAAATCATAAAACCATTCTGTTCCATTTATTGTTTTAAGCAAGCATAGATCTCCTCAGCATCATCGGGTGGGGCCTGGCCCCACTGGCCCATAATGCACAATCGTCACTGATGGTTTAATGAAATTATAATTGAAAACATGTTCCATGTGTTTGTAATTCAATATTAAGTGACTTCCTTCACACAGGATACCTGCCAACACTGTATGATTTCCACTTTGATGGAACACAGGAGAAGTGGGTTCCGTGGAGCTCTTTGGTTGCCAGATACGCTCACAACCCTAAAACAAAGTTTGCTGATATCTTAGGTAACAATGACTCCCGTGAGCCGTGTGGGAGGGACAAATCACATCCAACATGTAAAGACAAAAATACATATCAAAGCTCTTACACCTGATTTTAAAAGCCTCGTTTACTTTATAGTGCCAACTGTTGACACCACAAGAACCAGTTGGATCTTGGAACAGATGGTGAAGATGAGGAGACCGGTGTTACTGGTCGGAGATACTGGAACCTCCAAGACCGCCACAATTCACAACTTCCTGAAGAATATCAATCCTGATAATGGAGTAATTTCAACATCCGTGCTTCTTACATTTCACTCAAGTCAGAATGCCTGTCCCTGTATATTCATTATTTCAACTGTTTTTGTGTTTAGAGTACTTTGATCATCAACTTCTCATCCAGAACAACTTCATTAGACCTGCAGAGGAACCTGGAGGCTAACGTGGAAAAAAGAACCAAAGACACCTACGGCCCCCCGCTGGGGAAGAGACTTCTGGTCTTTATTGATGATCTGAACATGCCAAAGGTAATCCAAGATTTTTACCCACAGTCATTTATTCTCTGCTTGATTATGCTGAGGGTTGTAACATTTTAATAAAGTACATTATTTTGTTTAGGTGGATAACTATGGAACACAACAGCCTATTGCACTTCTGAAGTTGCTGCTGGACCGAGGAGGCATATATGACAGAGGAAAAGAACTAAACTGCAAAATCCTCAAGGACCTTGGCTTTATTTCAGCCATGGGAAAGGCGGGAGGTGGGAGGAATGAAGTGGATCCACGCTTCATTTCACTCTTCGGTGTCTTTGGCATTCCGTTTCCAACGACGGAATCTCTCCACCACATCTGTGCTTCCATTCTCAAAGGCCACACCAGGGTAGGTGTCTTCTTCCTCACACCAAAATTCATCTTTGTACTCGGGTGTGGTAAACTTATGACTTATTTCAGCTCTTTGAAGATTGCGTACGGAAAGTATGCGATGAAGTCACGTGCTGCACGCTGGAACTCTACAACCTCATCAACAGAGATCTTTCACCCACTCCCTCTAAGTTCCACTACACCTTCAACCTGAGGGATCTGTCAAGAGTCTACAATGGACTGACCCTCACTACACCAGACAAGTCTGATCCGTCACATTAACTCTGCTGATAACAGCCCTATGTATAACTTTTGTTTTTCTCTCTGACAGATTTCTGACTGTCGCCCAGTTTGTCCGCGTGTGGAGAAATGAGTGCTTGAGAATCTTCCATGACAGACTCATTGATGAAACTGACAAAGCTTTGGTACTGCCGTACTAGCTGATAGCCATCTTGTTTGGAATCGTTCCTTCAGATAAAACCACAAACGTGGACTCCAAACATTCAGTAGATATTTATCTTTCTTGGCCCGGGAGTCTTTAATTGTTTTTCTGCAACAGGTCCAAGGTCACATTAAAAACCTGATCGAAGCACATTTTAAGTCAGACATGGAGGCGGTGATGAAGGACCCCATTCTCTTTGGGGACTACAGAGCTGCCCTCAGTGATTCTGAGGCAAGGGTCTATGAAGATGTTCAAGATTATGATGCTTCCAAAGTCATTTTTCAGGCAAGTTTTTTTCATGCTGACTTACAAAGATGACAGCCTCAGTTTGAATTCCTTCATAGAATTATAGTAATAATTCACAGCTATTATTTTGACTAGTTTTTCTTTACACTCCACAGGAGATTCTTGAGGAATATAATGAGAGGAAGTCGAGGATGAACTTGGTGCTGTTTGATGATGCCCTGGAGCATCTGACACGGCTTCATCGCATCATCCGCATTGATCGTGGCCACGTGCTGCTTGTTGGGGTGGGGGGCTCGGGCAAGCAGTCCCTCACCAAACTTGCTGCGTTCACCGCTGGCTGTGAGGTTGTTAAATACATGAACTATCTGGTGAAAGACATTATTATGTGCCTAGAACGTTAAGTAACTTTCAAACCCATCTTTGCAAATACACTTTTGGACTCGACACACGGGAGGCGACATCGCCTCTCCTCCGTTCATTTTCAATGAGACATGCGCAACAAAGCGATAATCACGGGCAAGGACGTAATTTTCACTTTAGAAGTGGGGGGGACACGGGGGGGGGGGGGGGATCTTGACAGTATGCTCTGATGGGAAACAGGCTTCAACACAAATGGTTGTTTTCCGCTTGGTCCTAGAGCTCAACCAGTGTCAACGTAATATAGCGTAATCAAGGACGTAATTTTCACTTTAGAAGTGGGGGGGACCGGGGGGGGGGGGGGGTGTATCTTTACAGTATGCTCTAATGGGAAACAGGCTTCAACACAAACGGTTGTTTTCCGCTTGGTCCTAGAGCTCAACCAGTGTCAATTTAATATAGCGTAATATTGTTTTTGGATGGTAAAAATTGCAGGGGTCAAAACTTGACTTTGGAAAAAGTGGGGGGGGACATGTCCCCCCTGTCCCCCCCAAAAATTACGTCCATGATCACGGGTCTCCCTCCTACTAAGCGAAAGGTGAAAAATGTGCGTGTGAAATTTTGCGCTCGTGCACATGTCGTGCACAGGTGACCCAGTGACGCGATCCCAGAAAGTAGAAATATTTTCAACTTTTCGCTCGGACGAGGACCAATCAACGGAGGTTTCATTCACTGACCAATGAGCGGACGGGATGCTCCGTACATCTCTGCGCAAACATGACTCCTTTTCTCCTTCTGTGACTATGTTCATCTTAATGTGAGGTCCAAACCATGTGATAAATTGAAGCATGTCCTGATAGACAGAGATAGCCCCCTCCTGGTTTGTAATATGGGATGAAACCATTCTCTGGGTTTTTTTTAATAGTAAAATCAGAAGTAAGATGTCACATAACTCCAGCAGCACCTTGTGAAACGTCATATCTACCACTTTTTTAACTCTGAACCGCCGGCTTAAATAACCTTAATTCCCTCCAAGCTGACACAGCCAATCAAAACAACGGAAGATTCGATTTCGCCATAGAACAGAACGCGTCGACGGCTTTGCCGCTGCCGCGGGTCGCCTCCCGTGTGTCAGGTAATAAAAGCGACAGCGACGAATTTCACTGATCGCAGTCGTTTGTCGCCTCCCGTGTGTCGAGCCCATTACTGCCTGTGATATTTGAATCTGCTTCTTCAGGTGTTTGAAATCACACTCAGCAGAGGATACAATGCGTCCAACTTCAGAGAAGATCTGAGAAAACTTTACTTGAAGCTCGGTGTTGAAAATAAGAAGATGGTGTTCCTTTTTACTGATGCTCATGTAGCTGAAGAAAGTTTTCTGGAACTAATCAACAACATGCTCACCTCAGGTTAGCTACCACTCTGGTTTGAACTCGTCTAATATTCTGAAAAGCTGCAGATGTTGAACACGGCTCATTCATTCTTTTCTAAGGCATAGTACCTGCGCTGTTCCCAGATGATGAGAAGGAATCAGTTCTCAACCAGCTTCGTGATGAGGCTCTTAAAATGGGAGCAGGTCCTTCTAAGCAGAGTGTGTGGGAATACTTTGTCAATAAGAGTGCCAACAATCTACACATTGTTTTGGGCATGTCTCCAGTGGGGGACACTCTAAGAACACGCTGCAGGAACTTCCCAGGTGAAATGTACTTTTTATCATTTTTTTCTTAGTTTAACTCTTTAAAATGTGATCTCCAGCTTTTGCTGGAGCGGTTTGCAACCAAGTATCTCTGCGTTTTGTTCACGAGTGAGGGAAAGCTTAGGTGTGAGATCGATAGGTGGATTGGTGCTGTGTCTGCAGTGATGCTGGCGTTGTACCGGTTGTTCCTACCCTCACCTATGGCCATGAGCTTTGGGTAGTGACCAAAAGAATGAGAGATCGGATACAAGCAGCTTAAATGAGTTTTCTCTGCAGGGTGGCTGGGCTCTCCCTAAGCGATAGGGTGAGAAGCTCGGTCATCTGGCAGGGGCTTGGAGTGGATCTGCTGATCCTCCACATCGAGAGGAGCCAGTTGAGGTGGCTCGGGCATCTAGTTAGGATGCCTCCTGGTGAGGTTTTCTGGACACGTCCAACCGGGAGAAGACCTAAGGGATGCAGGACAGGCTGGAGGGACTATGTCTCTCAGCTGGCCTTGGAACACCTTAGGATTCCCCCGGAAGAGCTTGCCCAAGTGGCTGGGGAGAGGGAAGTCTGGGCTTCTTCGCTCAGGCTGCCGCAACCGCGACCCGACCCTGGATAAGCAGATGATGGATAGATAGACAATTTCTAAATGTATGTTACCAACTGTATGCATCGTATATTACAGGGCTGATAAACAACACTGTAATTGACTGGTTCCTTCCATGGCCACCAGAGGCACTCCATGCAGTCGCACAGTCTTTCCTTGGTGTGTTCAGAAAACATTTTCTTACATTTTTGCCAATGAATTTATCATAGAAACAAATTGTGCTGATCCATTTTAGGACTTGCTTTGATTTACTTTGTGATGAAGAGAGTTTTGTATGGTACTTGTCCCTGAACCTTAAAGAGTATACTGATGTTTTACTTTTCACCCTGCAGGTGATCATCCAATGATTCCTGAGGCCCACTCTGCAGCCATTACAGATCAAGTATGCATGGTTCATATATCTGCAGGAGAGTACAGCAAGCTGTTCCAGCAGAAGCTTAGAAGATGTAACTATGTTACTCCAAAGAGCTTCTTGGACTTCATCAAAACATATTCCAGTCTTTTGGAGGAAAAGGATGCTTTTTTCCTTGGTAAGGACATGGAAACATGAGCCTGTTTAGTGACAGCTGGACTAGTGTTACAGAATGCTCTTTTCATTTCTAGCTCAGTGCAAGCGTTTAGAGGGAGGTTTGGATAAGCTAAAGGAAGCTAGTGAGCAGCTGGTTGAACTGAACGTAAAGCTTGCCGATCAGAAGGTGGCTCTAGCTGAAAAGACCTCAGCTTGTGAAACCCTGGTGAAAGACATTGTTGCTAACACAAGTGCAGGTCAGTTATTACTTGCATCTTACAACTGAAGTCACAATAAAGTTACATTTCCATTACGTACAATTTTTAGAAACAAATCAACTCTTTTTTTTAGCTGAGGACAAAAAGACTCTAGCAGAGGAAAAAGCCAAAGAGATTGAAGTTCAGAATAACGTCATATCTGTTGAGAATGCAAGCGCTAAAAGTGCTCTGGATGAAGCTCTGCCAGCATTAGAGGCAGCTCGCAAAGCCCTGCAAGACCTGGATAAATCTGATGTCACTGAGATCCGGTAACCCTGTACTTTATGTCTGGTTAACAAACAGATAATGGCCAAATTCTAGCGAGCTATAATGTGCTAAGCTCCCTGCTAAAGTTCTGTGAAGACAACTCAAATCAAATCTTTAAGAATTCTGTATTTCTCTCCTTTATTTGCTGATCAATACCACAGATCTTTTGCTAAGCCACCCAAACAGGTACAAGTGGTTTGTGAGTGTATTCTTGTCCTGCGTGGCCACAAAGAAATCAGCTGGCTGGCAGCCAAGGCAATGATGTTAGACGCAAACTTTCTGCGCTCTTTACTGGAGTTGGATTGTGATTCCATAACTAATGCTCAAGTCAGGACTGTCAAACGTAAGTTAGATTGTGATCAATAAGATGTGGTGTTGTTTTTGATTTTTTTATTGATAACTTTTGTGATTTCACTTGGCCAGACTCCCTTAAGAACCTGCATACAAGCTTGGAAGAAATGCAAGGTATCAGTAAAGCTGGAGCAGGAATGTTTAAGTTTGTGGAGTCAATAATAGGTTACTGTGATGTCGCCAGAGAAATCAAACCCAAGAGGCAAAAGGTAATCTTTTAGTTTCACTGTGCTGTATGAAGGTGACACAAACAACTAAAACCTCAAACCTTTTTTTCAGGTAGCAAAGCTTGAAAAAGAGTTTGTTAAGTCTAAGAAGGAACTAGAGGACATTCAAAAGGAGCTTGAAAAAATTCAAACTGAGCTGCGTGATCTTCAAACCAACTATAAGGATGCGATCACGGAAAAGCTGGTTCTTCAGGAGGAGGCTCAGGTCATGGAGAGGAGGCTGGTAGCTGCTGATAAACTCATCTCTGGTCTGAGCTCTGAAAACGAACGGTGAGATGGCACAAGAAACACAACGTGTGATACAATTATTCCTGACAGGTGTGCTTGTTTTGTTTCATCACTGTGTGTTTCCAACCATATTTTTCAATCACACATTAAATCCAGGTGGACACAAGATCTAGTTGAGTTGAGGCAGCGGCGCGTGCATCTCCTTGGAGATTGTCTGATCTCAGCTGCTTTCCTGAGCTACGAAGGGGCCTTCAGCTGGGAGTTCAGGAGTGAAATGGTTTATGGAACCTGGCTACAGGATGTCCTGGAGAGAGGCATTCCCTTGAGTCCACATTTTAAAGTAGAAAACCTTCTCACTGATGAGGTAGAAATCAGCAGGTCAGTGTTTTGTAACCTCAGGATTTGTAACAGGACAATATTTGATTTATTAAATACAAGAAATGTGATGTGTTTTTTTTTAACTTGTTGGTTTGTTTAGCTTCTGATTATGCCTTTTACACCTTTGAACAGGTGGAGCTCTGAGGGTTTGCCACCTGATGAGCATTCAGTGCAAAATGGAATCCTCACAACCAGAGGGAGTCGCTTCGCCATGTGCATTGATCCTCAGCAACAGGCATTCAGCTGGATTAAAAAAAAAGAAGAAAACAATAACCTCAAGGTACGAAAAGTTTCTCATTCTGCAGGTGTCAGAGACACATCTCACTGCCTACAGTCTCACGGTGTGTGGTCCTGAGCACAAAATCATCATTTTTCCTCAGATTACATCTTTCAACGATCCAGACTTTCTGAGACAGCTTGAGATGGCCATCAAGTATGGCAATCCAATCCTTTTCCAAGATGTGGATGAGTACATAGACCCAGTGATTGACGGTGTTCTGGAGAAAAATGTTAAAGGAGCAGAGGGTAGACAGTTTATCCTGCTGGCTGATAAGGAAGTGGATTACGATCCTAACTTTAAACTCTACCTTAACACTAAACTGGCGAATCCCAACTACTCTCCGTCAGTTTTTGGGAAAGCCATGGTCATCAACTACACAGGTAAGAGCTGAAACTTTAACTATAGTTGGGATCTGAATAAAAAATGAAAAGATTTGTTTGATTTGTGTAATTACAGTAACCCTTAAGGGTCTGGAGGACCAGCTCCTGAGTGTTATTATGGGCTTTGAGAAGAAGAAGCTGGAAGAACAACGTCAGCGTTTAATCCAGGATATCAGTAAAAAGAAGGCACTGCTAAAAAACCTCGTGGACTCCTTTCTTAGGGAGCTGGCTACATCTACTGGAAACATGCTGGATAACAAAGAGCTGGTCGAAACACTCGAGGAAACAAAGTCTAAAGCCAGCGAAGTCAGTTCATGTAAAACCTGGATTAGTAAACTAACTTGAAGACAATGTGGTCAGTAAACTTTTGCTGTGTTTGGTTTGTGACCACCAGGTTTTTGAGAAATTGAAGTTGGCTCAGAAGACATCGATGGATATTGACAAACTGAGAGACGGCTACCGACCTGCAGCGAAACGTGGCGCCATCCTCTTTTTTGCACTGACAGACATGGCTCTGGTTAACAGCATGTATCAGTACTCTCTGGAGACCTACCTGCAGGTGTTTGACTTGTCCCTGAGAAGATCTCTACCCCACTCATCCCTTGATCAAAGACTTGAAAGCATCATCAACACTCTCACAGACGATGTTTACAACTATGTCTGCACAGGTAAAAGAACTGATTTAGATAAAAAATGGAAAGTTGTGTATGTTAATCTGAGGATTTAATCCCCCTGTTGGACGTATTTAGGGCTGTTTGAGAAACACAAGTTGCTCTTCTCCTTTAATATGACGGTCAAGATTGAGCAGGCAGAGGGGAGGGCACCTCAGGAGGAGTTGGAGTTCCTAATCAAGGGTAACAAATCCAGAGAAATGTCTAAGAAGATTTTAATGAATGTAAGCAGATATACATGTACACATTGCTCAAAATGACTTTTCTTGTTTTAAAGGTAATTTATCTCTGGAAAGAAGCGCACATAAAAAGCCTTGTGACTGGCTTCCTAGCCAGAGCTGGGAGGATGTGGTTAAACTCGCAGAGCTCTTCCCTGAAAATTTTGCCTCTCTGCCCAGTGACATTGAGAAAAACTCCACTGACTGGAAAGCAGTAAGTTCAAGAGAGAAATAAATCTAAGGAACGACCTAAATCAGCCGAGTTCAAGTCATTGTTTTTGGTCTTCTCAGTGGTATGACTTAGACGCACCAGAACAAGCTCCATTCCCCATGAAATACAAAGAAAACCTGTCAGCATTTCAGAAGCTGTTGCTGCTGCGCTGCTTTCGTGTTGACAGAGTCATCAGAGCCATGACCGATTATGTCATTGCAACCATGGGAGAAAGGTGAGACACGGTTTCTGATGTCCATTTGAAGTATAACACACTAAACTGTTAAAAGAGCCTTAGCTGGTCTGAGGTAAAAAAAAAATCCAACACGGTTAAGTTGACTAAAGATGATTTGTGTTTTTCTCAGATACGTCCAGCCACCTGTGATCAGCTTGACTGCAATACAGGAACAGAGCACACCTTCCTCGCCTGTTGTTTTTATCCTGAGCCCTGGCTCTGACCCAGCCGGTGACCTCAGGAAATTCACAGAGGAGTTGGGATTCAGAGGGAACAAGTTCAGGTCCCTTGCAATGGGCCAGGGCCAAGAGAAGGTATGAACGAACTTTTTCCAAAACTTGAACGTAAAATCCTACTAATTAATACAACGTGAATAGGTTTTGACGCACATTGCACCTAACCCCTTTGGCCCCTACCACGAGTGGTGAACCCATGGGTAGCTTTGGGTAGTGTCTGAAAGAATGAAATCGCAGATGCAAGCGGTCAAAATGGGCTTTCTCTGCAAGCTGGGCTCTCCACGCTCTAGAGATAGCGTGAGAAGCTCGGTCATCCAGGAGGGGTCAGAGTAGATCTGCTGCTCCTCCACATCGAGAGGAGCCAGTTGAGGTGGCTCGGACATCTAGTTAGGATACCTCCTGGACACCTCCCTGGTGAGGGAGGCGATCTAAAGGGAGACCCAGGACACGCTGGAGGGACTATGTCTGTCGGCTGACCAGGGAATTCCTTGGGATCTCCCCGGAAATGCTGGCCAAGTTGGCTGGGGAGTCTGGGCCTCTCTCCTCAGGCTGTTGCCCCCGGGACCCGACCTCAGATAAGCAGAACAGAGTGGGTGGATAGATTTTGATGTGAACTGTGTCTTGTACCTATCATCAAGGTGGCTCTAGATTGGTTGGAAACAGCAGTTTTTCGTGGTCAGTGGTTGATGCTACAGAACTGTCATCTACAAGTGAAGTGGCTGAAGGAACTGGAAAAAGCATTAGAGAAAATCACCAAGCCTAACCCCAACTTCCGCTTGTGGATCACTACCAATCCCATTAAGGATTTCCCTGTTGGCATTCTGCAAAAGTCTCTGAAGGTAAAACCCATTTTCACCTTGTGCGATGTTTTATTTTCATTTCTTGTTAATGCAGTAACCAATGGTATGAGAGTTATGTAAGCTCAGGATAACATAAAGAACCATGGTCTTTTTCATTGTATGTAGGTAGTGACAGAGCCTCCCAATGGGCTCAAGCTGAACATGAAAGCCACATACTCTAAAATCAAAAATGAGGCGTTGGACTCATGCCAGCACCCTGCCTTCAAAAGCCTGGTCTATGTGCTGGCCTTCTTTCATGCTGCGGTGCAAGAAAGACGCAAGTACGGCAAGATCGGCTGGAACGTGCCCTGTGATTTCACCGAGTCAGACTTCTTTGTAAGTTTTAGCTTTCAGTGGTATCAGACACACATCATTCTAGGGTGGTTTAAGACATGTTATTGTGTTTGGCAGGTGTGTATGGAGATCCTAAACACTTACCTGACTAAAGCTCACAACCAAGGAGAAACCAAAGTGCCCTGGGAAAGTCTGAAGTACCTTATAGGGGAGGTTAGTCTTCACTGTCTGCTGTTTTGTTGTAAAATACTTCAAGTTTAATGCATAAAATGTTTTCTTAGGTGATGTACGGTGGGAGAGCAATAGATAGCTTTGACCAAAGGATCCTTAATATCTACATGGATGAATACTTTGGAGACTTCCTGTTCCCTACCATTCGGCAGCCCCAGTTCCATTTCTTCAGTAACGGAGATGTGGATTACAAAATTCCCTCACCTGGGCCAAAGAGAGTCTATGTTGGTCAGTTATTATTTTTAGTACAGAGGTCATTTATTGTGATTCTTTATTGACACAGTTACACTGTTATGTGTTATAGAGGAGATTGAGAACATGCCACTAGCAAACACACCAGAGGTGATGGGACTTCATTCCAATGCAGAGATAGGGTACTACACTCTAGCCGTTAAAGAGATGTGGGCTCATCTAATAGATCTTCAACCTCAGAGCGGTGAGATTTGGCTTATTTAACTTAATTGATTATCTTGTTTTATGGCATTCTAGTAATAGCTGCTATGAGGAGAGTGCGATGAATGCTTTCATGCATTTGCTCTTCCTTGGTTTCTACATGCTCCTTCATGCTTCAGGTGAATCTGGTGGAAACATCACCAGAGATGAGCACATCAGCCAGGTGGCTAAGGACATTCACAGCAAACTTCCCCACCTTTTTGATTTGGAGGTTATTCGTAAAACGTTTGGCACAGACATCTCTCCAACATCTGTGGTTCTTCTTCAAGAACTGGAGCGCTTCAACAAACTAGTGGCCCAAATGCAGCAGTCTTTGGTTCAGCTGCAGAGGGTGAGTTTGGGAACAAAGGGAGCAAAAATATTTAGAATACAAACGTTCAGGTTTGCTCTTTACTGCTGCCTTGATTTGTTTCTGCTCTCTTGTATGTCACAGGCATTGGCCGGGGAGGTAGGTATGAGCAGCGAGCTGGATGAAGTGGCTCGTGCTCTTTTTAATGGTCACATTCCTGCCATTTGGAAGAAGTTGGCACCTGAGACTCAGAAGTCCCTCGGCAACTGGATGAGCCATTTCAAAAGACGTTATGAACAGTACACCCACTGGGTAAGGATGATTATAAACCAACAAAGGACATTTTTGTTCAATATCTGATATATTTATGGTTAAAAATCTCGTTCAGTTGTGTTTAAAATAGATTTGTTGTGGTCTCTAGTGTGAATGATGGCCTTGTGAGTCGCACTCTAATGCCTCTGTTTTAGAAGTTGGTTGGAGGAGTGGGGGGCAGAAAACTGCAGCGTTTGGAGACTTTTCATACTCGTAATATGCAAATGCCTCTGACTGGCTAACAGCAATGTGACCCTTCCACTGCCTTCTTTTGATTTTTCTTGGATGAAAAAAAAAAACCATTGTGGATGTGTTAAATCATCGACATTAATATATGGACAATGGGTTTCCATAGGCTCCAATAACAAGTTTTTATGCTAAAATGGGAGGTGGCCACCACCGCCATTTTGACCGTGTCACAGGTTCCGTCAAGTCCAGACAATTCCATAAAAAGGAAGAGAGGAGGAGCTGAGGGTGGGGCTGTAAGGCTGGGATCAATTCAATTCGAGTTTATTTCTTTAGCGCCAAATCACGACAAGAGTCATCTCAAAGCACTTCACATAATAAACATTCCAATTCAGGTTAGTTCATTAAGCCAATCAGAAATAATGTTTCCTATATAAGGAACCCAGCAAATTGCATCAAGTCACTGACTAGTGTCAGTGACTATACAGCAATCCTCATACTAAGCAAGCATAAAGCGACAGTGGAGAGGAAAACTCCCTTTTAACAGGAAGAAACCTCCAGAGAATCCTTGCTCAGTATAAGCAGCCATCCTCCACGACTCACTGGGGATGGAGAAGACAGAGCGCACACACACACACACACACACACACACACAAGCACACGCGCACGCACACACACACACACACACACACACACACACACACACACACAAAGACAAGTAATGTGTCTATAGTTATATTGTGATGTCTTAGTAAATATTCTATTTGGTGAGAGATAAACTTTATTGTATTTATCCTAGTGGATCTATAATTAAACGGATAAACTAGCAGTAGCACATCCAACGTCAAGGAAAGCAAAAAGTTATTATCAGGAGAGGGAGAATGTTTTAGTGGTTAGCAGCAGTGTGCTAGTCGATGGCCCCCTCCATGAGGCCACCACAGCTCAGCAGAACATCGTTGTAGCTTCTTCTGGGGAGAAAAACACTTAGAGAGAAAATAAAGTTAACAGCTGAAATTGCAGAAAATAGTACAGTTAAAGAGCAGATTGTAGAAGAAAGCAGTAGAGTGTGAAAAGTGGTCAGTGTGTCCTCCAGCAGTCTAAGCCTATAGCAGCATAACTACAGAGATAACTCTGGATAATCTATCCTATTTAGATGGAGGCATGTTGGAGTCAGGGCAAAGGAGAGCCGTCTTTACTGACTGTACACTCCACCTCCCTCTACTCCCCCACTTGTCCAGATTTAGGCTAACATCAGATTTTAACCATAGGCCCTATCAAATAAACATGTTTTAAGCCTTTTCTTAAAAGTAGACAAAGTGTCTGCCTCACGGACTAAGGCTGGGAGCTGGTTCCACAGGAGAGGAGCCTGATAGCTAAAAGATCTGCCTCCCATCCTATTTTTAGATATTCTGGGAACCACCAGTAAACCTGCAGTCTGAGAGCGAAGTGCTCGGTTAGGAACGTATGGAACAATCAGATCACTGATGTATGATGGAGCTTGATTATTAAGAGCCTTATATGTGAGAAGAAGAATCTTAAATTCTATTCTGAATTTAACAGGCAGCCAATGTAGGGAAGCTAAGACAGGAGAGATATGATCTTGCTGTGACACTTCTGAGTTGAGCTGAGCTGAGTTTGTGATGGCCAGGCCACACAAGTGTTCTTGTGTCATTGATGAGCCTCAGCTCTGAGTTGCTTCACTCAGCAAAAGCAACTGTAACAGGGAATGGTAAGGTTAAGTTCTAAGAAAGGACCACCAGAAATCTGGCCCTGTGGTAAGTAGGAGCTATGCTAAGGGAAAGGAGATTATGTGGTGGCGTCATATATGCGACGTGCCGACGTCCGATTTGTAGTCATACTAATTACAAATGTTTACAAGCTGATAAATCTCAAAGTATGTGACTGGCATGGTCAAAACACACTTCATTACTTTTCATTTAAATCGAAGTATTAAATATTTGCGATCCAGGGCGTAAGGCAAAGCAGATTAGAAAATAGCTCTTTTAGCCCCATTGACTTGCATTCGTTTTTTTTTTTTTTGTTCTTCTGGGGAACCATGAGCCAACTGGAAAAGGAGGAGACTTAGGGTGTTTCTCAATGTCAAGAAACCTTGACTTGATGTCTTGGTCCCGTCCCAGTTGCTTAGGAGATATATCATCAGAAACCGCCAAGGCGTGTTCCAGTGTTCATGTTCTATCGAGGCATCTGTTCTCCGTTTGTTAGCCATTTAGCTAGCTAAGCAAGAATACACAGGAGGTGTCTTGTAGCCTAGCCATGGTCTAAAATTACCCAGAATGTGAACAATCGTATTTCAAAAATAACAAGTGTTATGTTTCTCTGTGGACACGACCTTCAAATAAATTATATTTGCGTGCCAGGATTATGTGTATGTGTTTTGTCTACAAGGTGGACAAGGGAGAGCCAAAAGTGATATGGCTGGCAGGGCTTCACATCCCAGAGTCCTACCTGACTGCTCTGGTTCAAGCTGCATGCAGGAAAAATGGCTGGCCTCTGGATCGTTCCACTCTGTACACAAAAGTGACCTCCTTCCGCAGCGAGGTTGAGGTCACTGACAGACCAAAAGAAGGTAACAAAAGACATTTATCCTTGCCCGCATGGTTAGTAGGTAGTTGTAGAACTAACAGTGGTATTGGCCTTAGGCTGCTTCGCATCTGGCCTGTATCTGGAGGGAGCAGACTGGGACATGGAGAAGGGCTGCTTGATGACAAGTAAAACAAAAGTTCTGGTTGTTGAACTTCCCATTCTCAATATCATCCCCATAGAGACACAATGTCTTGGACTGGAGGTATGGACACCCACACTGCTCTACACATTTATTTTATTTTGGATATTCCTCTGTGACTGTCTTCATTCCTACCAGGATACATTGAGGACACCAGTTTACACCACATCAATCCGCAGGAATGAAATGGGTGTGGGGCTGGTGTTTGAGGCTGACCTGTGTACCGACATGGACATCTCACACTGGGTCCTTCAGGGAGTGTGTTTGTGCCTCAACACAGAAATGTAATGTTGTGTGTGTGTTCTTCTTAAACTTTTAAATGTGTGTTTGTGCCTCAACACAGAAATGTAATGTTGTGTGTGTGTTCTTCTTAAACTTTTAAATGTGTTTGTGCCTCAACACAGAAATGTAATGTTGTGTGTGTGTTCTTCTTAAACTTTTAAATGTGTTTGTGCCTCAACACAGAAATGTAATGTTGTGTGTGTTCTTATTAAACTTTTAAATGTGTGTTTGTGCCTCAACACAGAAATGTAATGTTGTGTGTGTGTTCTTATTGAACTTTTAAATAAGAAACTAATGTTGTCATTTTATTTACTCTGTCCCTATTGGATCACACAAGTGCATGTACGTTTATAGATGGATGAACAAAACTTGCATATTTGTGCCTAATGAAATCTTGGACTTTATCCCCTGTAAATTTAAGCTCATTTTAAATCGTTTGAAGGCCCAGTAATTACTTCAGAGTCATCAAAGTTAAAGTCATCATCACACACTGGTGAAATTACATCTCCGTTTTTGACCCATCTCCATGGGGGGGAACGATGAGTTGTAGCTGTGCATGGGAACTATTTGGTGGTTAACCTCCCAATCCAACCCCTTAAAGCAGAGTGTTTTTAAGTGAAATATACTTTGAATATGCGGCCAGGGATGCTCGCCAGTTTTAGAAACGAGGACGGTGGCTTGTGCCATTTTCATGCATTTCTTCTATATCCATGCCTGTTTTAAATAGCCGTAATAAGCACCCTCCCACAGCAATGGATCTGGTGGTCATGTGACTGCTTGGCAACATCTGATTAGTGAAAGAGCAACTGATAGATCCACTTGTAAAGTGATCTGATGTTATTTATTGTGTGAAATACATTTTTTAAGTAACAAATTAAATACCAAATATAGCAGAGTAAAAGTAGCCTTTCATCTTCAAAATGTACACTCCAAGAATGGTGACTAGTCTGAGCTGCAGTTTGGTGCATGAGCACAAACCACGTCAGGACCCGTCCCCCCACAACTGGCTACCACCCGACACAGACACACAATGCACCCACCCTTTTGGCTCCTCCCACGAGTGGTGAGCTCATGGAAAGGGGGACCCACATCTCCTCTTTGGGCTGTGCTCGGCCGGGCTACCAGGTGCTCGCCAATGTGCCCCAGCTCCAGGCCCGGCTCCAGAGGGAGAAACAGGCCGTCAGCTGTCACACCCCTTCCTACCTGTGCCCAGTACCGGCACACTGACACTTCAGGAGCATCAAGTGAGATGTGCTCTGAGGTCAGTGAAGCCCAGGAAGGCAACAGGCCCTGACGGAATACATGGGAATGTTCTCAGAGCATGTGCTGACCAACTGACTGGGGTCTTCACTAAAATCTTCAACCTGTCCTTGTCACTCAACACTGTACCTCCCCGCCTCAAAACCTCCACCATCATCCCCATCGCTAGGAAAACAGTTGTGGACAGCCTAAACGAACGACTACAGGCCTGTTGCACTTATGCCTGTAGTGATAAAGTGCTTTGAGAAACTGGTCAGTCAGCACATCAGGGCCTGTCTGCCTCCCACTCTGGACCCCCACCAATTTGCCTACAGGGCAAACTGATCAACCGAGGACGCAATCTCCATAGCACTCCATACTGCGCTGAGCCATCTGGAGCACCAAGAAAACAATGTGAGAATGCTCTTCCTGGACTTCAGTTCAGCATTCAACCAGAGGCGGTTTTACCATTGGGCATAGGTAGGCGGCCGCCTGGGGCCCCCTTGTGTTGGGGGGCCCCCTAGCCCTGACCGCCGGCACTCCTCTGTTAATGCCACAATATTCTTATTACCAACCTGTGGCCGCAGACGGGATTGGACATGCTTCTCATTACCATAATTCCTGAACCTTTCAAGATATCATTAAAATTCCAAAAGTGCTGAAAAGATTAAAAATGGGGCTTTTCGTGCATATACAATACATTACGGTAGCCACCAGGATTCCCTGTCTTGAGCGCAACGAATCACAACACAGATTCAGAGACGTGCTGAGTTTGTCATCCAAAATGCTCCGTTTTATAACTTTTAAATGGCTGATCAGATCCAAAAACTTCGAACGGTTCCTAAAAGTACATAAAAGCAGCTTTCCAATGATCTATAGCATGAAGCAATCCGAGTTACGGAAAATATTGCTACAAGGGGAAATCCTTCTCTACAGCCTGATTGAAACGGAGCGCAGCGCCGCAGTGAAAGCGGATAACGGGACGGGGAAGCTAATTAGCATAAAAACCAGCATGAAATTATGGAAATGCCTCAAAGAAAATCAACACGATCTATTAGGTGTCCGGGTCTAGAACCGCGCCTGGGTGTCCCAGAAGGCTTATATCTGAAGACAGTGACCACGAAGAAGGACAGATCTCCAGTGAACCAGCATGAATGTTTGTTCAGTCTTTATTTTTAATTTTTTAATTTGAACAACCCTCAACTATTTGCTAATTGTAAGCTTCAGCTTCATTCCAGCATCATTTATCTTTTCACCATAAATAAGTATTTTTGCTAAAACTAAAGTTTTTGGTATAGCAGTGCACGGTGAAAATAAAAGGTCTTAAAACAGCTAAAAAAGATACCAAGGTTCACACTTTTTTAAGAATAGATGCATTACAGTTCAAAGTTTAAATTGTTTGCCCAGTAATTTAGAAGTTCCTGTTCAGTAATAAATGTAAAAAATTCAAATCCGTTTTTTGCCTTTTTCACTTTTAAGCTGATTTTTTAAAGGCATTAATAGAAATAAATTCTAAATACAAACCATACACTAAAAGCTGAGGTTGTTCTGAAAAAAGAAGAGTTACACACACTTTGTACTTTTTATTACAATTTTACAGCCATAAGATTAAAAAATATCAGGCGGCCCTGATATAATTATGGTCATAAGAGGGTTATTAAGACGGCGATGCACAAACAGGAAGTGATTGGTAGTCATTCCACTCCAATCCAGTTGGTGGCGGTAATGCACCAAATTGTTGTTTGCCAAGTGCCATAAGACCACAAATCAGAAGTAGAAGAGAGGTGGGAGCGTCCGTAACAAACTCAAAGCGATAGTCAAAACATGAAGCATGAAATGGAGTTATCCTAGTGGCTCCAATAAGAGAAAGACGCAGCTCGCTTAATGAAAGCTTTTATTTTCACTTCTGAACGTGACGTCGTTTTTTGATGTAAACATCAAAAGGAAGCAGAAAGGAAAGACAATGGAAAATGTTTCAAGGGAGGAAAACACAGACCAAAATGGAAAATAGAAAAAAAATAACTAAGGCAAAAGCACAGGAGCACTGACAGGAAGAAGAAAGCAGAGCAAATATTGAAAGCACTCAAAGGGAGAGAAAAACAGGAAAAAAGAGGAGGACTAATAAAAAGTAAAAATAACTCATGTCAGAAGACGGGAGAGTTTCGCAAATCCAGTTAAAGGTAAGATTGTCGAAAATTTAGTGTAAGGGGCCCCATGTCTGTGTTCGCCTTGGGCCCCCAAATTGCTAAATCCGCCCCTGCATTCAACTACATCATTCTGGAGATCCTGGGACTCTCCACCCCCATCTGCCTCTGGATTAAGGACTTCCTGACAAATAGGCCACAGTCTGTCAGACTCGGCCCATACCTGTCCATCACCATCACACTCAGCACCGGCTCTCCTCAAGGATGTGTTCTGAATCCCTTCCTCTTTACACTCTACACATCCGACTGCTGCCCGACCCATCTCTCAAACACCATCATAAAGTGTGTGGATGACACCATCATGGTTGGACTCATCTCAAGGAGGGCAGAGATGAGGTCAGCAGACTGACTGTGTGGTGTTCAGTAAACAACCTCCAACTGAACACCACAAAAACCAAAGAAATTATCTTGGATTTCAGAAAGGACAGCGCTAACCCAGCCCCACTTTACATTCACAGGGACTGTGTGGAGAGGGTACACTCCATGAGGTTTCTGGGCGTGCAGATCTCTGATGATCTCTCCTGGACTGCAAATACCACAGCGGTGCTATAAAAAAAAAAGGCCCGGCAGCGTTTCCACTTCCTGAGAGTGCTCAGGAGGAGCGACCTAGATGCTGCTGGTCACATTCTACAGAGCCATCATAGAGAGCATCCTAGCGTACGGCATCACAACATGGTAGGCAGGGTGCTCATCTGCAGACAGGAAAGTACTGCAGAGTCATCAGCACAGCCCAGAAGATCACAGGTTGCTCTGTGCCAAGCCTGGATGGCATTGCCAACTCTCGTTACCTCAGTAGAGCAAGCAATATCATCACCTATTGTCACCCCAGTAACCATCTGTTACCGTCAGGCCAACAGGAGGATGTCCCTTTGGCTGACTGGTTAGCGTGCGTGACTCTCACCTGGCAGTCTGGGGATCGAATCCCGCCCGGGCCCTCGTTTCTCCACCTTGCCACACAAGGAACATTTCTTAAGACGTGTTTCTGCTGTGATTTAGGCCTGTGATGCTGGAAGGCTGAAGATTATCCCGGAGTGGAGAATGCTAAATGGTTTCCTTGGTAAGTGTTGCTGGTTTTATTAATTATTTTTCTAATAATTTTATTAATGTTCAAATAGCATAGCAAACAATAATTTCACACTCAGAAAATTCACACAGAATTTCAGATTCAGCAGAGGCAATAACAGCCTGAATGAGCATAAAGCAAGATCAAAACTTAAGATAACGTTTTCATTATATTAAAATACTTTCTTTTAAGATTATGGATTGTATAAAATTTATACTTTATAAAATATACTGTAATCATTTAGGCTGCGTGTTTATAGCTTGTTTTTGTGCCTTTAAACATGCTTCAGTACATTCAAATTAATCTATTTATTCTTGAATGCCTTTCCACCATCATGTGATTAATTTGTCGACATTTATAAATGTTGTAAGCTATTGTATTTAGCAGAAAATCTTTTTAATTAAATGTAAACAGAGTAAATAAGAGAAACATTTGCTCTGTTTACATAGTTTAACGACATCTAGTGGTTATTTGCTGGTACTACTGCCTTAACAATGACTCTCCCAATGGATAAAATATTAAAAAAATGTCTGATAGAATGTTTAACATACAACACATGACTTATTTTGGCATACCAACCACCAATTTGTAACCAAAGATTAGGCTATGTAAAATGTGAATGAACTTTTATTAGTAACTTTGGTAAGTTTCAGATTTCAATTCATTAAATAACATCGATGGAGGGGGGCCCAAAAAATGCAGCCTGCCTAGTGTAGTCCATTTATTTAATCCGGCTCTGCCTGCAGGAGCCCTACTTGATTCATTTTTTGTGGCTTCTCTCGTTATGCTCGACGTAGCTAAAATGTACAATTTTAGCGTTTCTTCTTTTGTTTGAAACGAGAAGTGAACTTTATGCTTTTAAAGGTGTGTTGATTTTATAAGCTCAATTAATTTGCGCTGGCCTCTTTTATTGTAGGTATGCGCGCCTGTCTTAATTAGCTCCGCACATTCTCCGGCAGATGCCTTTACCTAAAGCAAGCACACTCATTTCCTGGACAAGCCCAGAGACAGCCAATCAGCTCGCCTTCTTGCTACGTTAGCACGTCTCTGGCAAAAACAACAGCTCGAGCCTCAATTTGTGTCCAGTTTCGTTAAACGACTATCGGTTAAACGGAGCTCGGGAAATGTGGAACTAACCACAGCTTTTATTTCTGGTGGGTGCTGTATCTATTTGGATTTCTGTCTAGTCTCACGTCGGGGTTAATTTGATGTGCTGACGCGCTGTTAGCCGCCAGCTAACTGTAGCGAACACCAGCGATCCAACAGAAAAAGATGGGGTCCATCCTGAGCCGCAGGATTGCTGGAGTGGAGGACATCGATATCCAGGCCAACTCTGCCTATCGATTTCCTCCGAAATCTGGTGAGTGATAGACACGGCCACGCGTCGAGACTTAGTTATTTCATAAACAATGACGCGAAGTCGAAGACGCCGACTTCTGTTTTTGGTAATCGGGTTAATAACGTATTGTATGTGATTGATCGTGGACCAGCAGATAAACAGTCTATGAACGCTCGGTCAGGTTTAAATGTCAGGATGTCACATGTTGCTGAAAAATGTCGCGTTTGCTAAGCTGTTTTAATGACTCGAACCCTGTCGGTGAGAGTCAGCATTGTTTATTTGTCACAGAAGTTGGATCTTGTGAAAGTAAAGGTAATCGAAACATCACCTGGGTGAACGAGTAACCCGCATGAATAAATAAATCCTCAAACATTCACTTGTAACCAGTGTGACAGATACACCGGGAGGATTCACTCCACTCCGGCTACTGCAAGGACTCATTTGTAATAAGTGTCTTTCTGCTAAAATCGCGTCTTGCATGTCATGCTTCTGGCACAGTTAATAAACTTATTTTCTCTCCAGGGAATTACTTTGCCAGCCATTTCTTTATGGGAGGAGAGAAGTTTGACACGCCACATCCAGAGGGATACCTCTTTGGGGAAAACATGGACCTGAATTTTCTTGGAAACAGGCCTGTGCAGGTACCAATCAATGCTCGCTTAACTAACGATCCAGCATTATACTATACTATAATGTACTACGTAGGTAGTATATTTTGTACTTGCCAAACACATTTCCAAATCCTCTCAAGAACAGCTTTTATTATGAAACCATTTCAATCTATTTCAGTTGTTTCTCTTTTTGTTTCACCAGTTCCCGTATGTGACACCTGCACCCCACGAACCCGTGAAAACCCTCAGGAGCCTGGTTAACATCAGAAAGGACTCTTTGCGTTTAGTCAGGTAAAGGCTGTGACATAGTATTACATTACCTGCATTTAAAAGTAAACATTTTCTGATAATTTTTCTAAACTTCTTGATTTCAGGTATAAAGATGACTCTGACACCTCAGGGGAGGAGGGTGTAAAACCGAAGGTTCAGTACAGTGTGGAGTTTACCTTTGACGCTGACGCTCGGGTAGCCATCACCCTCTACTGCCAAGCGTTTGAGGAATTCTCCAATGGGATGGCCGTGTAAGCTTTTCACCTTGTAACTCACGTACCTGACACGGTTTGGGTCTAACGGTAACATAGTGAGAGTCCTTTTGTCTGAAACAAAATAAACCATTTATATAGAATCTGTAACATGGTTAGATTTGCTTCTATCTCATGTGTACATCACAGCTGCTGCTATAGTGTGAAGCGTTGTGCCAGAGACACTTAGACTGTGTTTTGTAAGTGGTGAGCTCCAAGCCTCAGAGCACAGAGTCTAGAATAGATGCAGTGGGTCCTTAGCAACGAGTAGTCTCCATGGATACCGCTGATAAGACTGGGATGAAGATGAAAGTTAAAGTCTGTGCTGAAGTTAACATCTTCTGATGAGCAGACGTTGTTGCAATTTTTGTTTTGTTTTGTTTGTTTTGTTTTTTCATATCAGTGCTGATTTCTTCACCGCAGTTAAGGTTTTGTTACAGGATTGCCTTTTGTGGTTCTAGGTACAGCCCAAAAGATCCCACCATGGTCTCTGAAACTGTGCATTACAAGAGAGGAGTGAGCCAGCAGTTCTCCATGCCATCATTTAAAATCGATTTCAGCGAGTGGAAAGAGGAGGATGTAAGTTTAGAGTTTGTCACTACTGCACACAAACACTCCAAATGGGTGTGTGAATTAATATACTATCTTTTTTTGTTTTTCTTTGAAGCTGAATTTTGACCTGGACCGAGGAGTGTTCCCCATGGTCATCCAAGCTGTGGTTGACGAAGGAGACGGTGTGTTAGGATGACTCGTTCATTCTGAAGTCTCTGTAATGGTTGCACAGGTTCATGTTCCACACTAACGCCGCTGGTTGGTTTGTTTGTTTGTTTGTTTTTAAGATTGTCTTGGACACGCTCACATACTTTTGGCAGCATTTGAAAGAGTACGTATGTTTGTTATAACTTAAATACATATGATGTATATAAAGCTTTCATATGAACTCGAACATTTCCTTATCCCTCCAGCATGTTGATGGCAGTTTCTCCGTTAAACCACTGAAGCAAAAGCAAATAGTAAGTTTACTAATATTGTTTGAATATTTTCTGAGTCACTTTGGTTTTTGCTGGTTCTTTGTTCAGCTTGAGATCTGGACTGTTCATCTTTGATGATTTAAATCAAATCAGTTTTGCATTTTAAAAACAGCAAAGGAGCTTTAGCCTCGTCTAACCCTCTCCATCAGTTTAGTTTGACTTGGTCCTTGTGTTCCAGGTGGATCGTGTGAGCTACCTCTTACAGGAAATCTATGGGATCGAGAACAAAAACAACCAAGAAACTAAGGTTCTGTTCATAAATGCGCATTCACGCCATGATGCTCTGCGCCTTTCTGTTTTATTGATGTAGTTGTGTTTATTTTCAGCCTTCTGATGATGAGAACAGTGACAACAGCAACGAGTGTGTGGTCTGTCTGTCCGACCTGCGGGACACACTCATCCTGCCCTGCAGACATCTGTGCCTCTGCAACTCCTGTGCAGACACCCTCCGTTACCAGGCCAACAACTGTCCCATCTGCAGGCTGCGTAAGACAAGTTGATTACAAAAGCTTTAATGACGCTAAGTAATGAATTTCTATTGTTAACGTGTTGAGTTGTCTCTTGGGCTGCTCTGACCAGCCTTTAGAGCCCTGCTGCAGATCAGAGCGGTGAGGAAAAAGCCCGGAGCTCTGTCCCCTGTCTCCTTCAGCCCAGTTCTCGCTCAAACCATGGACCACGATGAGCACTCGGTGAGACACAAAGACACGCACAAGTTGAGAGTGTAGCATTTATGATGACAAAACCTGTTAAAACAATCTCAGTTGCAATATTAAGGCCAGCATCAAGTCGGCTGATTCTTATCGTTTTTACAGAGCACAGACTCGCTCCCTCCTGGTTTTGAGCCCATCTCGCTGCTGGAGGCTCTGAACGGTCTGTGCTCGGTGTCTCCTCCCATCCCGTCTGCCCCACTTTATGATGAAATCAATTTCTCGGGGGGTCTGGGTGGGGACAACCGACAGCTGAGCTCACCAGAGCATTTAAGTGATGGAAGCCTGCAGAAAGGAAAAGTCAGCAAGTCACCCGACAGGTGAAGTACACCTTCATAGTGAAGGACACGCTTCAAAAGTCTGGACTTTGGTTTTCTATGAAACGCTACTTTCAGACAAGTCTAAGGTTGCAGTCGACTTTATTAGGAAAGAAAATGGGTGCAGTTACTTATTTTGGCTCCCGTCTTGTTTCCAGCACCCTCAGATCGCCGTCCTCTCCCATCCAGGAGGAAGATGAGGAGAAGCTTTCTGAGATGTCAGACGCTCAGCCACACACACGTCTCTCCAGCAGCCCCGCCCCCACAGACGTAAGCTCCTCCTCTGGCTGATGTGTGAACTTCAGCTCTGCTGCAGACTGAACCTCTTTGCTCCTTTTGCTTCAGGCCACAGCAGTCGAAGACGTGGCCGAGTCTCTTTCTCCAGATGATGGTGAGTTTTTCTCATTAGGCACTCGGTAAAAAGGCGTGTGATGTGTTTGACGTTGTTGCTGTCCTGGGTGGTCCAGAGGACAGGATGCATTCTGGAGGAGACATCGTGCAGGACTGCAGCAGCGAACGCTGCAGCTTGACCAAAACAGAAAGCGACCCTGCGGGTGATCTTTCTCTGCCTGGTGAGACATTTTCTGTCGGGAACACGGAGGATAAGTTCCTTTTTCAGACAAATATTTAACACAGAAGGAATAGAACGGGAATAAAACTGCTCTGTACTCCGATGGCAGCCCAGGGGAAATAAGTCGACTGCTTCTTTTACATCTTTTTCTTACGTGCTTTATTAGAATGATGAAACCTGACCCTGGATCTGTAGCTCAGTGCCTAACTTTCATCAGGTGTTTTCTGTGCTTTGCATCTAACCTGTGTGCTCTTGCCTCTGCGTGTTTTCTAAAGCCTGCCGCACACGAGAGCAAACTGCTGAGCAAACGGCCTCGAATGACCGTTTGCTCAGCAGATACCTCGCTGTGTGCGCCTGATTTTCACTGAGTTTTCCGCCTCACGAGACGCTGAGGTGAATATCTGACCAGTTAGATATTTTCCGCCTCACGGAGGGTAAAAACTCATCGTGTGCGCGCTACTGAGCTGCCGGCTGAGCTGAAATATTCTAGTGGCCAATCAAAGCGCGCTCTCTGCTCACATGACCCCAAGATGGCAGCCCCCCGTCTGCATGTCAGAAAATAAACAAAACGGAGACAAAGCTGGAAACTAACAAAATGCCTCTACTTTTTTGTTGATGAAGCGTCGCCGGCATCAGCATTTCAAGGTTAGGAAAGTATGTGTACGATGGCTGGAAAGAAGGGCCAGGCAAGGAGTTTATGCCAATCTGCTCCAAGAGATGTGCCTCGAAAGCCCAAAATGCTTCCGACAGTACCGCCTCCTGGATCCTTCCAGTGGGTAGTGGAAACAGTGGGCCCATCAATCCGCAAGTTACCATTTTGTTTATTTTTCTGACATGCAGACAGGGCAGGGGGCTGCATCTGAATACATCTTGGGGTCATGTGATCAGAGAACGCGCTTTGATTGGCCACTAGAATATTTCAGCTCAGCCGGCAGCTCAGTAGCGCGCACTCGGCGAGTTTTTACTCCCGTGAGGGGGGGAAATATCTAACCGGTCAGATATTCACCTCAGCGTCTGGTGAGGCGGAAAACTCTGTGAAAATCAGGCGCACACCGTGAGGGATCTGCTGAGCAAACGGTCATTCGAGGCCGTTTGCTCAGCAGATTGCTCTCGTGTGTGGCAGGCTTAACACTCCTCTTCTGTTCCATGCCATCCTGTCTCTTTGATCCTCCTCACTGTTCCACAGCTCTAGGTCCTGATTCCTGCTCTATTGGTGTGGAGGAGTAACTGTGGTATGTAAGCTTTCCTGTCTGCTCTGCCTCTTGCATGTACGAACTCTGCCCCCTCCCTCCCTCCCTCCAAGTGTGGTTTTCCATGATTACATTCACCAAAGTCTGATGGAGCTAAAATGTTTCCGCAGCAGATCTGCTGCTTTAAGCAACTTTGAAACGTCTGTGAAGGCAAACTGATGAGAAATAAGCAGTTTCTCTCGCCTCACTGAAAGTCTGGCAGGAAGGTTTGCTTTGAAGCAAATTCATTATCTGTTTATATCTCCCACCGCAGGTTCTTCAGAGTCGATAGAAAGTCTAAAAAGTCAGAGCACAAACTGCTCCAGCCATCCTCTCCTGTGTCCCACAAGCAGCCTTCATTTGGAAGATGAACACTTCAGCCCCTGACTCGGCTCCGCTCTCCAAAGATGACCCTGTCTGCGTTCCTCTCCCATGCCAGCTCCCTCCTCCTGCTCTGTCTAAACTTCTGTTTGTGAGATCACAAGAGCAGAAAGTAGACTTCAAAGCAAGCTGACGTGGATGAGGAAGAACTCTTGTTTAATCGTTACAGAAAGGCTTTTGAAGGAAAACCTCTTTCCCCTCTTGAGCTTTGGAAACATTTCATTAACGCATCGGTTTTGCTTGATGACCAGATTAGTGGTTTTGTGATGTAGGGTCCAGAGATTTTTCACCACCTGTATTGGTGGAACCTTTAAGCACACTTGGTCTGATTTAACCACGTTGACACTAAACTTAAAGCTGGTTTCTTTTACTTTTACGGTCTTGACAACGTTGCGTCTGTGTGCGTTTTAGGTTATCTTGCACTCCAACAAAACCGTTTTATCATTCCTTCCTTTTAGCAGGCAAATATGAGATGATTTGAACTCGTCTTTTGTCCTAAACATTAGCATGTTTGTTTTAATATTTCCTATTATATTGAATATAACTACAGTAATTCTGTGTAGATACTTTAATACCTGTAAACTTCCATATTCTATCTGTATATGTATAAACTCTGACATTGGAGTCGTGAAGCTAGATTCTCTTAACTTGCACATTTATTTCAATCTTTGATAATAAAATCTACAGACTCACATCCTAACAGCTGAATTCAAAGATAATGAACACAGACGCTCCATCTGCAGTAGGTGGATTTAGTATTTGGCTCCGTAAGCGTGCTTGTCATCGATGTGACTGGTCTTTGTCGTGGCAATGCGAGTGTTTGCTTATGATGTCGCTGCAAAAACAAAAAGGTCCCATTTTTGTGTGACGGCAGCGGCGGCAGCTTTACCTACCTTGGTCCTGTGTGTGTAGCATCATGCATATAGATCTCTGTGCCTTCAGTTAGCTGCCTGCTTAAATGCTAAAACCGTTTCAGCCCACTGACAGGACTTGTTATGCTGATGTACAGAGCATTTTTATTTGAATGCAAACTTCATGCTACCAGGAAAGAAGTCGTCATTAAGCAGCTTTTCTTTCAGCTGTTTATTTACTTTATCCTGGTCAGGTATCAGTTATGCATTCATTTATCGGTGAAATCGTGTTACCAAAACAATACATTCAGTGAAAACGGTGCAAAACTGGGAATGCTTTTGCATGTGAACTTTAGACTTTCACTTGTTTGTCTTTCTCCTCTTCTGTGCCGTTTCACGTTGACACTGTGCCTTCCTGTTCTGACCACCATTTGACCTGGTATCCAGGATGACCCTGCAGTAGGTGGTTTCTTTGGCTCTCTGTTAAATCAGTTCCTGTCTGTGTGTGTGTGTAGCAGCATGTGTAAAACAATAAAAAACAAAGATTCTGTACCAGAACAGCCGATTTCTAAATCATTACGTCTTTTCTCCCATCACCTGAGAGGAAATGGACTGTTTTTAAAGAGCTAACGCAGGTAGATGTTGGCTACAGAAACAAGACTGTAGATGAGAGAAAACTGCAAGGGGAGGAGTAACATTTAGAAAGTAGGTAATGCGGGAAGGCAAACATGAACACATTTCTGGAGAATGAGATAAATTGTGCTTTAATTTCTGCAGAGGTGTGGACTCGAGTCACACGACTTGGTCTCGAGTCAGACTTGTCATTTTATTGACTTCTGACTTGATAAAATCTATAGTTACGACTTGACTTGAATGCCAATGACTTGCAACTTGAATCGACTTGCACCTGTTAACTTGATGACTTGAGCATATTTGATATTTTAGCACAAAAGTGGCACGACATGGACAAAAATCATGAATCATACTTCGCTCTGGGTTTGATCTTGTACCGCTGAATGCAGCAGCACTTTTGTTTATAATCAGTTTCTGTTGCACTTTCTGCTTGTTTGAGCAAATAGATGAAGCTTTAACCCTCTCAGGCTCAAAACAAGTTTTGATAAAAGGACGAACAACTAAGTCCTTCAGGGGTACTTCTGACTGAGTTAAAAAATGCTCACGAAATACGTGTGTGGAGTAACCAGGTAGGTTTTAACGTTGCAACACCTGCCTCCAGAGGGTTAAGAAGCTGTATTTCTGGAGTTTATTATTGTCATTAAATTGAAGTTGGACAGATGACTTGAAAATTCAAAGTTAAGGACTCTGACTTGACTTGGACTTCCAATTCATTGACTTTGGACTCAACTTGGACTTGGTTGTCTGACTTGGACTTGACTGGAGATACTTGTGACTTGCAAAGCAGTGACTTGGTCACACTTCTAAATTTCTGAATGGCAAAAGACAAATTTTAGATTTCAAATTTGCAGCAAATCCTATACTGCAGACAAAATTTCTAAATGTGGATAATTGTTGATCCCTGCTGCTCATCAAGGGAATAAAACTGCCTTCTGTCTTTTTGCCAGTGGCGCTCAGTCATGTGCTGTCTGAACTATGAACAGCTGTAAAGTTGACCTATGGACTGTCTTAATGCTCTTAATTGTTTTGTCTTGGTGAAACTTACCAGAGTTGGATGGGAAACTGAAACAATATAAGAACATTTTATCTACCACCGGCACATCTTCCAGTGAGGAAGCAGAGTCCGGGGACTTTGGGTTGAGCTCCCCAATCTCTGGTGCTGAGGTCACTGAGGTGGTCAAAAAGCTCCTCAGTGGCAAGACCCCGGGGGTGGATGAGATCTGCCCGGAGTTCCTCAAGGCTCTGGATGTTGTGGGGCTGTGCTGGCTGACGCAGTTCTGCAGTGTCGGGTGGACATTGAGGGCAGTTCCACTTGACTGGCAGACCGGGGTGGTGGTCCTCTCATTTAAAAAAGGGGGACCGCAGGGTGTGTTCCAACTACAGGGGGTCACACTTCTGAGCGTCCCTAGTAAGGTTTCAGGGTTCTGGAGAAGAGGAGGGTCCGTCGGATTGTCGAATGTCAGATTCAGGAGACAAAACAGACATTTTGTTGTGTCCTATGTATGGCAGCAGCAGCTAATGGGTGTTTAAGTACTTTTCATGCTTTAGGAAGCCGAGTGGGCCAGAAAGGTTAGGGTCACAGAAGTTACTGGTAAAAAATATATTTCTGCAGTTGAACACACACACAGGCGCACGTACGCACACACACACACACACGCACACTTAAACTGTTTACGGTTTTTCTTGAATGCTTCAACAGGTTTCTTGAAACTATGCTTCGTAATCTCAAAACAATAAAAACAAATCCATAACATCTCGCCCAATTCCCCAAAAATCGTATTTTCAGGTCAAAACGAAGCTCTACACTCAAAACCGTTCACTCAAGCTGAAAAACCTAACTTTCCCACAGACACAAGGCCTCAAAAACACACACACTACAACATGGTCTACACATTGGTGCAATAAATTAAAAACAATATTTGCTAAACTTACAAGTTATGTTGCTTGTTCCACCCCACAAAATCCTTTTCACATGATGAACACAAAAGATGTAAGCAATGTTAATACAGTAGTGGCACATTTTTATTCATGGACCAATCAGTACAGCAAACACTACAATCATTATTGTGCCTCAGCATCCTGGCTTTGGTCTGGGTTGGGCCGGGGGGCTGAGGAAGTCTGATGATGGCGGCAACATTGAAGCGACTCACATTTGGCTGGACTCGTTGCCCCGCCTCCCTCATAATCATATTATAGGCAACTAAAGTGGCTCGAATTTCATCCGAGACCACTTGTCTCCTTATCCTAGCTCTTCCCCTCCACCTCCTCCTCCTCTTCCACTTCCTCCTCCACTTGCACCTCTTCCATCCTGGTTTCAGAGATCCCCTTCTCCTGGTGTCCTACATAGATATGTATATAGACATGTGTTAATATGGTGTCTTAGACCTCCTCCATCTCTTCCTTTGCATCTCTTTGGATCCACAGGTTCAAACCTGCATGAGCTGACTTTGGCCCTTTTATCTATCCATCAGAGTTTCTGGTTGTTGCGTGTTAAATTGTGACTCCTAGTGTTTCCAGTTGGTTAATTGAGCTCAAGCCGTGCTGACTTCAGTTAACGTTATTGACTGCTAGTGCTTTCTAAATGACCACATGGTGTCAGCACTGAAGCATGGAGGGATTTGTGTGTAGAGTTTTGCAGTAACAGTTCACTAGCCTGGCCGGCCAGCCCCAGTTGTTCTCTGTGTAGAGGAGTCTGGCAGGCCAGGCTAACAGTTCACCAAATCTGACTCATGTGTTAAAGCAGGCAGGAGTGTGCTGGGACGTAATTTTGGGGGGGGACGGGTGGGACATGTCCCCCCCACTTTTTCAAAAGGCAGTTTTGGTCCCCTGCACTTTTTTCCGTCCAAAAACAATGTTACGCTCCATTAAATGGATTTAGTTGAGCACTAGGACCGAAACGGAAACCGGTTTCCTATTAGACCCGCCCAAAAGCTAATCTATTGGCTCTGCTGATACTTGCTAACGTATTACTGGCTGTTGCTGCTGTCACTCAAGTTGTAAACAGTCAGAACGTGCTCACGTTGTTTTGCTAGTTTGGAGCCGCTAGGGAACACCGGTACTGAGTCACATCGTCAACTAGACGCTGTGTAATATCAGAGCTCAGCTCAGCTTCCATTACATAACATTTGAATAAGTGTTCATTTGTGAGTCTTTGGTAGTTAGGCACAGCCAGGAGGCAGCATGTCAAGAAAACGAAAAGTGGATATAAGAGACTTCTTTCAAAGTCTAAACGTAAGTTGGAACATGTGACACCCCTGCATTAAGCTCAGACTCACCTCCTCCTTCACAAACATACTCAAAACTAACTTTTACAAACTCATCTCCTCCACATAACTGACTCCTCAGACACAATTTATTCGTATATTATAATTATTGTTTTATTATTATTACTATTATCATCATAATTATTATTACTAGTAGTAGTGGTAGAAGTGTAACTTCAAAACTTTTATCATTTAACTTTATTGTAAACTTATCTATTGCAATGTATATGTTCACATTAAAAAGCTCTGAAAAATGAACAGTATCATCATCGTCAACAGATTTCATCAGATTTTTTAAGCTTAATGTCAAAGATGTACAATTTTCATTAGATTTATCTTATTTTTTCCATTTATTTTTTGTGTGTTGAAATGCAACAACTGTTTAAACACTTTTAAGGGGAGAAAAAACATTATACACTCAAATGTTAGGGTGATGATCATGTGTAAAACATTAGTTCAGCATGTCCTCTAACACAGCAAATGAACAAACGGCCAGATCTCAGGAGGGACCGTTTATGTATAAATAATTTTTATACTTTTGACTAGGCCTGGGAAAGTAACACATTTTGCTGGACGATATTTTGTCCAACAAATTGTTGATGATAAACGATATCATTGTCAACATTATCTAGACCAAAATAACCACTAATATAATGTTAATATATCATAATAATGCAAGTACACCCTTTAAAATGCAACAAATAAACCTTCGTTTAACATTGAAATGTCCAGAACCAGAACTTCTAAATGAATAAAAATAACAAACAAAAATTAAATAAAAAAGGAATCTCACTCCCTGTTAGAAAATGTTGCACCAAAAACAATAAAAAAAGACCCAAAACAATAAATACAATGGCCTATCCATTGTCAACAGCCAAAACTGCACTTCAATAATGATAATAAATAAAAATAATAATAGAGTTGTACATTTTTTAACTTTGATATATATATATTGAGGATGGAAAAATTATTGAGATGGGCACGTGACGTGTCAAGGGGTCTTTACATAACACCCCCCACCCCAAATCCGCACAAGCCTGCTGTGTCCCCCCCAATTCTGAAATCAAAATTTCGTCCCTGGGAGTGTGTATGGTTCAGGGGAAAGGGTGTGCTTTTTGAAAAATGGCATCATGGTTTTGGAATTTGAGTTCAAAAGTTGGTTATAATGTTTAAGCAATCAAGAAAATCTGTAATACCAATAATGCCTTTTTACTCACCATATTGCTTTAAACTATAACCCTCATTTTTCTTTCTTAATTTAGTTTCAGACCTGTTGCGGAGGAGAATATCGTGCAGGAAAACACTGGCTTCAGTCACATACTGTATTACTCTAAACGGTACATAGATTACACTTCACAGGTATGACAGATCACACTGACCAGCTAGAGGCCAGCCTTAGCTCCACTCTAGATGAGATCAAACCCATCTGTAGTATCTCCATGTACATGGCTCGTCTCAGATACTCCAGCAAAGATGAGGATAAGAATTTAGTCTGTCTGAAAACAGATTAAGATTAGACACTTATTAAAGTCACCGATAATCTTGATGTTTCTGAGGAGGAAAAAAGAAAAGGAAGGTGAGACCTTATAGGCAGGCTGCAACAAGGTTGCCTTAAGCTGCCATGACCAAGGAAGAACAGATGATTCCCTTCACAGGTTAATGTCCTGTTCTGCAGTTTGTGGCTGGAAAACCAAATCCCATTGGACTGAAGTATATGTGCTATCCAGTCCCAATGCTCTGGTGCTGGTCAGTCTTATCTTCACTCAGCTGTAGAAAGTTCCCAGCCATCCAGGTTTTAATAGAGTCTGAGCAGGTGTAGAACAGCTGCAGCTTAGACATCTCATGGGACTTGAAGGAGATGTACAGTTGGATGTCATCTGCATAAAGATGGTGGGAGGCTCCTTTGAAGGGGATGTGATCCAGGTTTTTGGACTTAGCTCGGTAAGCAGTGGGTTGCCGGTTCTGACCCAGGCTCTGTCCATGTCAGCTGTTGTGTCCTTGGGCAAGACACTTCATCCTCCTAGCTTGCTGGTAGTGGTCAGAGGGACCAGTGGCATCTGTGTATGCAAGCCTCGCCTCTGTCATTGTGCTCCAGGGCTGCTGTGGCCAACCCATCAGGATCAGTGAGTGAATGATTGTGGTGTAAAGCGGTCTGGAGTAGGGGCTGCATGACTTAGTTTTTTTTAAGTCGACAGTCAAGTAATGACAATCGAGTCGACTTTGACTAGTTGTTGATGATGTCATACACCTGAAGCGGCGGGGGGTGGGGGTGGGTGGGTCGGTTGGCTCGCAGGAGTTTTTGACAATTAAAATTGCGCCCACATTTTCTAAGTTAAACACATCTCTTTTAACAATGGTAGTGCCTGCATCTATACTGCTCCGCTTCAGCCCTCTCCCCCCTCCCCCTGCGCAGCGGCCGCAAACTCACTGATGCGCCTGCAGCCTCTGAGAGTCGCTGCTGCTCTAAACATTAAAATAATTATTTCTTTTTCTGTTCCTCACTTCTGATTACCTTCAATGGTGTCTGTTTGTTGCAACCACCAGGTACAAAAACTAACTTGACTATTTTTCTGTCCTGTCTCTGTTTATTATCCTCCTGCATCTCCTCTCAATCCTAAAGAAAAACTGCTACCTGGGTTCATTTATATTCACCTCATGAGTTACATTTGAACTGCAGTTCTCAAAGATCTATCGATCGCAAAAACAGCGGAGTGCGCGCTGCTCGCCGGCCGCACTGGTGAGGTGCATCACCGGAGGACAAAACAAGTGATGCTCCGCTCCACAGCAGTGAAACACATAAAAGGAAATGAGCCGACATGAACAATCGCGTGTTAAATTTGTTTTTGAGGTGGTGACACCTAATTTGATAATGTCACTGTGGCCGTGCTCAGGAGGCAGATGTCTGGAGCGCGTCATTGATCAGAGCTTTGCATGCGCAAGCTGGTTAAGGTTAGGATGGGGGTGAGGGGAATGTTAAATTGCAAGAGGGTAAAGGTCACAATTTGGTTAAATGCCCATTTTACGGCGGGTGTCAGTACTGACGCTCTGGCACAGCGCGTCGCCTCCCGACGCACAGGGGCTCATCACCTGCTGTCTTTCCCGAGGACTGCATCTTGACGGTCATTATCACGTGACAGCGACTAGTCGATGAAATGCATAAAAAGTCACTACAGAGCAGTGAAGTCGACTAGTCGACTAGTTCATACAACCCCTAGTCTGGAGTCCCTTATTCTGACTGTCCGTGTTTCCTTGTTAAACATTCCTACCGCAGCGTGTTATGACAGTTTCGCTCTTGTTGACAGTATAGTAACATACTCATTATGAAATACAGAACTTTAGTATAATTATTAGCAACAATATACAGTGTTTGACATGATTTCTTGTTTACAGTTGTAGCGTCCAGAAATGGTCAGTTTTTCACCTATAGTTTGACCTCTTCAGTATCCAGTCATTTGGAGACATGAGTCTGCTTCTAGTGCCTTTAATCTGCTGGATTCTGCTATTCTATCCGCTGAAGTCCAGGCCTCTGCAGCTTTGAAAACCAGGATAACATATTGTCAAGAAAACAGTTCCCGTTTCAAGGCCCTAAGCTTCCTCTTATCGCTTCTACAGAACTCCTCCTGCCTCTGAATAAAAGTGAACATTTTCAGCTCACATGAGTTAATTAATCATCTAATGAATAGACAATATGGTTAAATGAAATGTTTTGATTAATCTGTGCTTAAATTAATTAGGTTGATTAATCTGTGACTAAGTTAATAAGGTTGAAATGAATCAATGATCTATTTGTCTGACAATCAGTCTACTTGACAAGCTAATCAGCCACACACTCATACAGAAGGTTAAAGTAATTTCATCACACGTTGCTTTCTGATCCACAAATCAGAGCTCCTGTATCTGAGGTTGGTTAGTAAAACCCCTTTGCATGTCAAATTCTGGTTGGCCATGTAATCATAATATGGCATTTGTTAAAACAGAATAACTTGCTGATTCAGTTAGTTTTGAGCCGAACTCCGGACTGGCCACCGGAGGAAAACTCTTTAACCACCCACCGCATCTCTTGACAAGCTGTCAAACCTGTTGCATGCTGCAGCTGACACAGCAAGCGGTTCCTGCAGAACAAAGCTGGCACAGCTCCGACTCCTTAAGAGTCCAACCGTTCTAGACACAAACGATTTCATCTATCTGTTGTGACTCGGGAGGCATCCAAGGACTGACTTGGTCGCATCAAGGTTTTCTTACGAGCCACGTGCATTGGGGTCAATGACTCCTTGACATCTCGGTTCCAAACAGGGTCTCCAGGAACGGGTACGTGGGCACGACACGATGCCGTTTTGATGAATCAATTCTTCAGCTTATGACAACCACACATTTTTTTCACACCCAGAGCTCAGTTTCTTCTAGATACAAGGTTCTGATAAACATCACACACCATTCCATCACCACACCTCATATTACATCCACTTAGATTCATCCATCACATAAAGTTGTTTATAGCTTGTCATGCTTTTAATTTGTTTAGAAAATAAATTTCTTACTTTTTATGAACTTGACTCTGTCTGAATTAATACAAAGTGTGTTTATGATCACTGAAAAAGCAAAGAATCCTAATTTTTCTGATTAAACATGCAAAGACCAATCAGGTTGATACCCTATCTTTATATAGAGTATCACACCTTATTGGTCATAAGTAAAGGTAATATATTAAGCTTAAAAGCAGCATATTATACCCTCTTACACAGTATAATAACAATGGTATTTTACAAGCCATTTGCAAGCTAACTGTCAGGTAAACATGCAACAAGCAGTAACATAAAAACTTCCAGAGGTAGCGCGTCTCTTCAGTAGACAGTCTGCACATTTCCCCAAAGTAGCGCATGTCGAGGGGTCGCACGGAGAGTCGAACACCCTGACTTACAGAAGTGTTATAAAAATGTAGCTTACAAAAAAGTATGTTAAAAAAATAGGTCGGCGTGACCTAAATAAAAATTTATTTATTTAGTTTAGTCTGTAATTCCTTTGATAAAATAAAGTACAGACACATTCTCCTTCAGATAAAAACTGTAGGGTATGTCAGATTAATGTTTAGAACTGACACCTGTATTACATCTGTGTAAACAAATTCACTCCCAGCCATTAAAACAAGGGCCTTTTCAGTTAATTAGTCTTTGTTAAATCTTTCTAAAGCATGAAATCATCCCAACAGCAATCCACACAAATCTCCCTCCTCACCGTGTGCCGTTAAACTGGCCCACATGCCCTTAATCCCTGAAAAACGTGTACAGCCACATCCATCAACACCATGTCTCACTCATGCCTAGTTAGAACACACATTTATGTTGCAGCTAATTCCTAATATACATCTCAACACGCTTTCTATTAGTCCATCATCACGAGGCGTGATTTAATTCTAGTGTATGAAATGTATTGGGATTGCACGAGTAACAAAATGTTACTCTTTGGTAATCCAAGATTTGGAGGCTCTGGCGGCACGTGCACGGGCAGCTATCCTGCTTTCAGACAACCTCTTCGCATTATGAGATCAGACAGAATGAAGATGAGGAGACAGAAAAGGAGGCACGGAGGTCAGCATCTTGCCAGTTGAAGCCAGGTGGACCACAGGAGAAGTTTGGCTCAGCTGACTGCCTGATTCTAATTCTGATGCAAAGGGCTTGAAAGAGAGGAGGCACAAACAGAAGAGGTTTTGTAAAATAGTCTGCAGCTCCGGTTTAGCGCAGTATTCAGTTATGATGACAAAGCAGGTCAGCGGGTCACCGTTTCTGAAGCCGTTCTTTCTGAAGACACCGGTCAGACGGGACGGCCCTCGGCAGCAGAGACGACACACACTTCCTGCCAGTGAGTTCAGAAACCTCACACCCCAGGATGCCATCAGCGTGTTGGAAATTGAGAGAGAAGGCAAGTCTAAACTTATCTAAATGTCTGACCGAGTACATAGAGCTCAGCTTTGTGTTAAACCTTCTACTGTCTTTTAAAATATGTTGTAAACGTGTCGTAACTCAAATATTCAAGCCCATCATCCGTTTAGACTTGAGTGTGTTTTGCTCATCATAACTACTCCTTTGATAATGATCATGGTCTGAATGCCACCCAGCCTTTGTGTCTGTGTCCGGAGAGTGTCCACTCACTCTGGATGAGGTGCTTAATTTCCTGGTTCTGTGTCCTGAGTTGTCCCTGGGCTGGTTCGAAGAGGGACAGCTGGTCGCTTTCATCATCGGCTCAGGCTGGGACAAGGACAGGCTTTCACAGGTACTTTAACATAATAACAAAACCTGCAATTCTCTAAAACTATTACTTATTTGGGTTAAAAAGCTGACATGACAAGCTTTCTTTTTTCAGGAGGCCATGACTCGGCATGTTCCAGACACCCCCGCTGTGCACATCCACGTGCTGTCTGTGCATCGCCACTGTCGACAACAGGGCAAGGGCTCCATCCTTCTGTGGCGCTACCTGCAGTACCTGCGCTGCGTGCCGGGTCTCCGTCGAGCCCTGCTGATCTGCGAGGACTTTCTCGTGCCCTTCTATCTCAAGGCTGGTTTCAAAGAAAAAGGGCCGTCAGAAATCTCTGTGTCCAACTTGAATTTCCAAGAGATGGAGTACCTGCTTGGTGGGCAGGCATACGCGCGGCGGAACAGCGGCTGTTAGCCTTTTCTTCAATTATTTGGACTCAGGACAGAAAATATGTAAAAATAGAAGAAAAGAGCCAATTGAATCTGTTGGCTGGGTTCAGCATCTCGTGTGAATGAAAAGGACTAAAGGTGGATTCAAATCTTCAATCAACATGAATTTGTCATCTTTTGCAGTTAAAGTGGATTATCAGGCATCGGCTCATGTTGTCTTATCAGTAGCACAACGCTTCATGTTTACCTGACTGTTTATAATGTAATTTGTGCAAAAGAGGTGCAGACACAATCAATCCAAAAATCTGTTGTAAATATTTATAAAATGTTTTTTTATCAGCTTGAATCAGAAGCTGTGATGAGTTTTATTATTTGGTGCTGTGGAGGAGCTACACAGATCACTAAAAATGGAATAAAATATGAGTTGAACATCAGTAACAGAAATGTTTTGTTTTATTGTTGCTCGGTTTAAATAAACTACACAACAATGCTCAGTCACATACAGTGGGGCAAAAAAGTATTTAGTCAGCCACCGATTGTGCAAGTTCTCCCACTTAAAATGATGACAGAGGTCAGTAATTTACATCATATGTACACTTCAACTGTGAGAGACAAAATGTGAAAAAAAATCCATGAATTCACATGGCAGGATTTTTAAAGAATTTCTTTGTAAATCAGGGTGGAAAATAAGTATTTGGTCTCTTCAAACAAGGGAAATCTCTGGCTCTCACAGACCTGTAACGTCTTCTTTAAGAAGCTTTTCTGTCCTCCACTCGTTACCTGTATTAATGGCACCTGTTTGAACTCATTGTCTGTATAAAAGACACCTGTCCACAGCCTCAAACACCCAGACTCCAAACTCCACTATGGCCAAGACCAAAGAGCTTTCGAAGGACACCAGGAAAAGAATTGTAGACCTGCACCAGACTGGGAAGAGTGAATCTACAATAGGCAAGCAGCTTGGTGTGAAAAAATCAACTGTGGGAGCAATTATCAGAAAATGGAAGACATACAAGACCACTGATAATCTCCCTCGATCTGGGGCTCCACGCAAGATCTCATCCCGTGGGGTGAAAATGATCATGAGAACGGTGAGCAAGAATCCCAGAACCACACGGGGGGACCTGGTGAATGACCTACAGAGAGCTGGGACCACAGTAACAAAGGTCACCATCAGTAACACACTACAACGGCAGGGAATCAAATCCTGCAGTGCCAGACGTGTTCCGCTGCTGAAGCCAGTGCATGTCCAGGCCCGTCTGAAGTTTGCCAGAGAGCACATGGATACAGCAGAGGATTGGGAGAATGTCATGTGGTCAGATGAAACCAAAGTAGAACTTTTTGGTATAAACTCAACTCGTCGTGTTTGGAGGAAGAATACTGAGTTGCATCCCAAGAACACCATACCTACTGTGAAGCATGGGGGTGGGAACATCATGCTTTGGGGCTGTTTGTCTGCTAAGGGGACAGGACGACTGATCCGTGTTAAGGACAGAATGAATGGGGCCATGTATCGTGAGATTTTGAGCCAAAACCTCCTTCCATCAGTGAGAGCTTTGAAGATGAAACGTGGCTGGGTCTTCCAACACGACAATGATCCCAAACACACCGCCCGGGCAACAAAGGAGTGGCTCCGTAAGAAGCATTTGAAAGTCCTGGCGTGGCCTAGCCAGTCTCCAGACCTCAACCCCATAGAAAATCTGTGGAGGGAGTTGAAAGTCCGTGTTGCTCGGCGACAGCCCCAAAACATCACTGCTCTCGAGAAGATCTGCATGGAGGAATGGGCCAAAATACCAGCTACTGTGTGTGCAAACCTGGTAAAGACCTATAGTAATCATTTGACCTCTGTTATTGCCAACAAAGGTTATGTTACAAAGTATTGAGTTGAATTTGTTATTGACCAAATACTTATTTTCCACCCTGATTTACAAATAAATTCTTTAAAAATCCTGCCATGTGAATTCATGGATTTTTTTTTCACATTCTGTCTCTCACAGTTGAAGTGTACCTATGATGTACATTACTGACCTCTGTCATCATTTTAAGCGGGAGAACTTGCACAATCGGTGGCTGACTAAATACTTTTTTGCCCCACTGTATCTTCAGAATAAAAAAAAAAAGCAGCAGACATTTTTCAGGGTTTTTTCTTTACTGTTTTCAGTTACACGAGTGTAGACGGGTAGCTAAAACACTACCGTGACCAAAACAATAATCACTTCTCGAGAAGCAATAAACAAAGGAAACATTCGAGTGCTCAGCATAATGTAACAAAAATATGGCAGTAGTTGGAACATTTATCAAGAAGGCACCAAAGGTATAAAGAGTTTTGTCCCTGCTTCTGCTGTGAGGTTGCCTGAATCATCAGAAAAATGTAGTTTTCTCAGATTGTGAATGTAGAAAAGCATCCTCCTTGTACCAGCGCTGCCTCTCGAGTAAAGTTAAACCGTGATGAGTTACTGAAGGGCCATAGCTTTGTTTCACTAGACAGTAAAGGACTGACAACGGCTGCCTGTAAACAGGAAAGTAAAGGAAGTCCTTATGAGGAGTACAGGTATCCATAACACAGTAAAAGAAAACAACCATTTTCGTTCACAGAGAAAACACTCCTCCATCTTGTTTCCACTCACCCCGCGCCTCTGCTTCAGTGTAGGTGAGCGTTCAGGTCATACTTCTCACAAAACTTGTCTGTGAAGGGGATGCAGGTGAGCAGTTCGCACCATTCGCACTTGATTGGGTAGACGTAAAAGAGCACCACAAGGCCTGAAAACAGACCAACAAACACCAGCAGGAAGACGATGATCTGGCAGCGTTTGCGGTACAGGTCCATGCGGCCGAAGCTGACGTAGGGAAGGAAGGCGAAGGACAGGAAGAAGCCGGAGATGAAGCCACAAATATGGGCAAAGTTGTCGATCCATGGTAGCAGTCCAAAGGCAAAGAGGAAAAGCACCACACACAGCAGCTTGGTGAAGGCCCTCCAGGGCTGAGCCAGGATCTGCCAGCTCTGAAACAACTCCACAAACAAGCAGGCCAGGATCCCAAACTGAGAGCCTGCTGGGCCCACCTGAGACAGAGGCACAACAAAACGTTCGTTTATAATAATCCCTCACACAAACGCATCATATGAATTATAAATATCTGGTGGATTTCACACAGTCTGGGGCCGTTTCACCTCGGCTCTGTAGGGCAGGAAGATGGCTGAAGCCAAGTTCCCAGTGATGCCACTGAGGATGTAAATAATTGAGATGCGCAGCCAGCCTGCCAGTTTCTCCAAATCTCTCAGGATAGTCATCTGGAACGCCACCGAAACCAGGCAGTGAAGGATCCTGGGAGGACAAACAGACACAAGTTCATGTGTGTGTGTGTGTGTGTGTGTGTGTGTGTGTGTGTGTGAACGTGACTTTGACAGCACGTGCAGAGAGGCTAATCCTTCTGTTGAGAACAGGCCCACCTCTAGAAGCAGGGATGACTTTGCACTTCAGCAGAATCAGCCTCCATCTGACTGAAGCTTAATGGGTTCACGTAGAGAGGCCACTCTGGTAATTATCCAGGAGACGGCAACAGATGACATCGATGGAGGACTACTCTTCTTAAGTGTGAGGAATCTGTTCGCCCTGACTGACACGCTGAAACGCTGTTAGCCCGCTGGAGCGAATGCAGGACAGAACTGGGAGTGATGGGCCGGGTGGCTGGAGTCATTTACTACACCTCCACACAAACTGGTTTGGTCGCAAACTTGTAACACAAGCAGTGAAAAACTTTGATATTTCCAATTTACCATTTATCTTTTGGTGGTTTATGAACTTCCAGGAAACCAGAGTCAGCCTCTGTGCATGTGACCGATATCGATTCTGATCTTTTAATAAAGGTTTCTCTTTCAAGGACTCACTGCCAGTCGTGTGTGTGTGTGTGTGTGTGTGTGTGTGTGTGTGTGTGTGTGTGTGTGTGTTGTAATTGATTTATTTTGCTAGATGTTTTCTCCCCTTCCTATTTAAATTGTGCATTTTCAGCCTTATAATAGATTTACTTTTGTGTTATACATTTGCAGTGGTCTCCAGTAGGAATGAATGATTCACCTTTTGTCTGCGTTTATCACCATGGTTACATTTTGAAGAGTTGGATACTACAGTTTTAGAACGAGCCTACACACAGAGCTAAGATAAGTATTTACTGATCGCACAAGGGGGAGATGTGTGTGTGTGTGTTACCACAGCTCAGGACAGAGAAGAGTAATCAAGATTACAAAACAAAATAATCTAGTAAGACAAGACACTAAATACAAGAGTAGTTTCTATTAAATCTATTTTTACAAATATTAGTTACATATTTCTATTTTTGCTTCTTTTGTTAGATAAAAAAATGTAAAACAGTCAGTTTTGCATTTGAAAATCTTACATTTGAAACTTTTAGTAAAAACTCAGACGAGATGCATAAAACCGTATAAAAACACACTGATTATTCATCTGAATGGTATTTATTACTAACTTGGTACTTTCCAAGATTTGGGTATGTTTTGTCCTGTTTTTGAAGTTTACCAGAACAAGCTAAATCTCTTTCACAGATTCTGCCAACTGATGACTCACCCTGCGTGCAGGAAGAGAGAGAGCCAGAGTCTGTAAAACTGATCTGGAATCAGCGGGTTGAGGAAAGGCAGCAGTCCACAGACATCGTCCATGCAATGCACCTGTGTACAGACACAGCAGGTGAGTCTAGGGAGCAGTATGTGGAACATGCACGCGCCATTTGGTAATCAATAATCAGACAAGGTCCATACGTGTTTTTAGGGGTTCTCGTCGTTTAATTAGTTATTTTCTTTTTCATTAAAATATGCAAACTGTAGTGTGGTTGGTGGGGCTGCTTACTTGAGAGCAGAGCGTCGCCTCCTCGTGAAAGTAGCCCTTCATGAAGTCACAATATTCCCTGGATGTGATTTCACACCTTAAAGAAACAAAAGCAACAGTCATGAATCAGAGCCATGTCGTCTGAGATCAGTCCAGCTTCAAGCTTTTTTAACACTCCAGTCAAACCCTGAGGAAGTGTGTCTGATTGGTTATTTCTCTCCTCTGAGCCACATCTGTAAGGAAACCACATCCATGGGTTGCATCAGAGACAGATGCCGGCCAAAAAGATTTTGACTTTAGTTTGGTGTCTTTTATTAAATTAGATCAACTAAGAATGAAGATAATCAACAATTTAGCTAATTATAAACTTAACAAAGCATTCAAACCTTTGGAGCGGGGTCAGCTCTCACAGGTGCCGCTAATCCAGCAACTAATTAGCAGCACCTGCTGTACGGGAGCTCAACAAAGAGACGTTGGCAGGGAAGATTTTGTTAGGAACTCAAATACTTTCCTCTAAATGCATCTTTCTTACAACCATTAAAGAGGAAATATCTTTCTAAATATGTGAAAATGTATTTCCATAAGGAGTTGCTACAACAAATAACAAACGTGTCGAGCTAAGTTGATTTCTACAGCACTCCTCACCTTCCTTTGGTTCCGATGCAGCAGGGTCGGCCTGTGATGGTGCAGTCTATGTGAGGCAGGTTGGTGTGGTTTCCTGTGTTGTACCTGGTACAAATCTGACAACCAGAACAGAAAAGTAGTAGATGAGCCTCTTGGTGGATTTGGAGCATTTTACATGCAGGTACAATGATGCACTAACAGTGTTGGGCAAGTTACTTTGAAACTGTAATACATTATTTATTACTTGTTACCCTCATTTTAAAGTAATTCATTACATTACAATATTACTGTTTTTAAAATGTAAGGCATTACACTACTTTTGCATTACTCTAAGTTACTTTCAACAAAACAACTTCAGTATGAGTTTGGTAATCTGATGCCTGTTGAACTCATGACACATCCGGTGGAAGGTGATGCGGTGTCTGAGCTAGGATTGCTGTTAAAAACAGATCTTTAGAAGGATTGTTTATGAAATAAATGAAACAACAATCTGTACTCTCAGCACGCTGCCATCTTAGATTAACTGAGCGGTGAGTGAGGTGGTGGGGGCTCCAAGTCTATTTAGCCTTGGTCCCCAAATGCCTTGATACGGCCCTGGATGTGGGACTGACTTCTGGGGTGATCTGATTCTATCACATGTATAAATATTAAATGCTTATATATTATTGCTTTTCACTGGTAAAAATGAGTATTGGGGATAAATCTACCTTCTATCTTTTATTTGAATAATTTCCTGCCCTTTCTCTCTCTAACCGTCCTGCATGCTGCATGTTCTCTCCGTCTTCCAGAAAAAACTGTTTCCTAGACTTCCTACTTTCTAACGATCAGCCAAAGGGATCTTCACATGCGCGGCGCTCCAGCAGCAATGAGTTAAAATCACCGGGGCACAGATTAACTCAGATGAACGTCAGAAAAGTACAGAATACCAGAGAACATGCGCTGATATGAACGATCGCAGGTGAATTATTTTCTTTTAGTGGAGCGATGTTGTGAATGTTACAGCGGCCGCGTGGAGGACGCAGCTGGAGTAGTTGAGCCGGTACCACTACGTCCTCTCTGCCTGCAAAGCTGAGTCCATAAATGACGTAATATATGCAGATACTGGAACTTTTTTTGGGTTTCCCGCAATTTGAATTTTTAAGAAACGCATCTTGATTCTGGGTTTAAAATGCATTGTAATTACCGCGTTACTGACAATTGTACCGAGTAAATATTACCATTTTCTTTCCCTGTAATGCCTTACATTACCACATTACAACAAAAAGCAATGCATTACAGTAATTAATTACTTCTGTACCGCATTACTCCCAACACTGTGCACTAACAGTAAACAAAAGTTTCAGTGTTGGGTTACGTCTGCCTCTTTTAATTCAGTCTATTTAAAAAATGCTCGTACTTTAGGTTTTGTAGTAAAATGACTTAACACCTAAAAACCTAATTTAGCTGATTGTTGTGGCCTCAAGATCTAAAAGCCAAAAGGTGAAGTCACAGAATGCATGGGTTGGCTGGTTTGTATTTCTTAGGAATGACACAGATGAAAAATGAGTTTCTTTACATCGAATTGGAATGTCTCCTTTTGCATCTTCTGACCTGATTTAGCTTTATTGGTAATTGTGCATCACACTTATCCTGTGACAAAGACTTGATGTAAAACATTAATAGAAGAAGAGGAAGAAGAAGAAGAAAATATCATTTCTAGCGCCTCAAGATAAAAATCATGAGGCGCTTCACAAAAAACAAAAATTGTAAAAATATAAAAAAGCATTTAGAAAATGTTTAAAAATATATTAAAATGAGCATAAATAGGCAATTGTGATTAAAAAAATGTTAAGAAAGAGAGAGAGTGAACAGGAAAGAGGGAAATCAGTGGATCCTGAGGAAGGTGGAATAGGTGGGGAGAGCAGAATAAAGCGAGAGAGGTGAAGAAGGTCATACAAAAGCCAGCTTGAACAAGTGAATCTTCAGCTGCTTTTTAAAGGAGACCACTGAGTCCACTGATCTCAGGCTCAGGGGGAGAGAGGTCCAGAGTCTGGGGGCCACAGCAGCAAATGATCTGTCACCTTTGGTCTTTAGCCTGGTGCTGCACAACCAGTAGGCTTTGATCGCTGGACCTCAGGGACCTGCTGGGGGTGTAGAGACTAAGAAGATCACCAATGTAAGATGGTGCTTGTCCATGTAAGGCCCTATAGACCAGAACCAGGATCTTGAAATGAACCCTGAAGTTGACTGGCAGCCAGTGAAGCTGGAGGAGAAGCGGGGTGATGTGGGTGTGTTTGGAGGACTTGGTCAGAAGCCGAGCACAGGCGTTCTGAACCACCTGTAGACGGTTCAGGGAGGTTCTGCTCAGACACGTGAAAAGAGAGTTACAGTAGTCTAAGCGTGAGGAGATGAAGGTGTGGAGAACTGTCTCAAGTTCAGAGCGGGACAGAATGGGATTACTTAAGACATCTGCTTATTTCCCAACTCGAATCTAGATGTTTACATCCTAAACAGTCTGCAGGATTTGAAATTACTCACAGGCCACTTTGTTATGTCATCAGGCCATTCGTGAGGCGACACCGACGCAGGCTCCAAACATATCCTGCAAGTAGAAAAATAAATGTTTCATAAGTAAATGTGAAATTTTAAGCTTCATTTAAAAACCTGGGCCTTACCTTGGGTCCTGGTGGCACACGGAGCCGTACTGCCTGTCTTTACCATTTAACTGGGGAGTGCTGGGATGCTTCGGCCACTTCACCCACTCAGCTAGAGTACTCTACAAATGTAAACAGAGAGGATCAGAGAGCCCACAGCTGCCTCTCATAGATGTGTGGAATAAAGACGTGGATGTTTTTACAGACCGAGCATTCCTCCTCTGAAGTCTGGACGCAGCCAGAGCGATCGTTCCGAACACAGCAGGCAGAGTTGCGTTCAACAGCTCTCTTTTCCCTGATGAGATTGTGCACCTGCTTGTCTTGTCGCATGCATGGAGAATATTTGGCCCCCAAGTGGATCAGGGCTTCCTACAATGGATGAAAAAAAAAAGTGAGTGAGCAAATAAGATTGTTTAAATCAGTCTGCAACGAGGTGAAAGGAGGTCCTTACTGAACTGGGCCCGATCCAAAAGTTCTCCTGCTGCACAAACTTGACATTTTCATACACTCCTTTGTTTCTTAAAACCTAAATCCAGCCACATCCGGTTGTTAAAAGGAACATGTTAGTATTAAAAACAGTTATTTGAAGTAAAAAATGTTGTAAATATGTATGAAAATGTTTGCCACTCACAGAATCTACAGTTTCATGCTGAGAAAAGCCCACTGGTGCGATCCCGTAGATGCATACAGCCAATATAGTGATGAGTAAGTGGACAAAGATGATCCAGTACGTAAAAAAAGGCCTAAAAGAGAAGCATTTTCAAAAGCTGCACTTCATTTTTAAGAGTCGCCAAATATTTGAGAGACAAATGTGAAGCGCGGTACCTGTGGTCGTCCATGTCCTCGATCTGTCTCTTGACATAGCTGTCGATTCTCTTGCGGTAGGTGCGGTTGGTGAGCTTTCCTACCATGCCCAAACCATAAGGCCTCTTTTCTCGGGCAAAGAGCTTCTTGACAGGTACAACGATGCGCTGTCCACGCCGCTGTCCATGAACACTCACCACCTCCTGACGCAACGGCACCTTTGGTGGTCCTGGAGTTCCTTCTTTGGCTTTACGCCATCCTCTTTCCAGAGGTCTAGAAACAATCACAACCACCTAATGAAAGACGTGCTTTAAAAAAATGGTATTTATCTTTTTATTCATCTTTATTTCTCAGGACTTTTTCTTTTCAACAAGTTTGATATTATTTGCATTTTCTTGTAAAAACATCAGATTTTGCTTTTAAAAACAAAAGACCACAAGCTTTCTGTCCTTAGGGACTCACAGCATGAGGTGACTTCTCTCCAGCTCGGTCTTGTCCAAGGCGCTGCCCGTCAGCTCCTTCTCATCCTTCTTGGAGTCGGGGTCTGTCTCTTTGATGGCCATCTCAGATGGAGACTCGAACACCTCGTCTGCGTATGTGGACAATTCCTCGTGCATCATGATGTCCTGGGGACGCCGACACACAGTTATGGGTAAAGAGAAAACAAAATGTTACCATCTGTCCGGGATTTAGATTTCTTAGATTAAACGTGCAAAACAGAAACAAGACTGCTCCTGCCGTACTCTGGCAAAGAAAGATGTGTCCAGCTCATCAGCAAAGTCAACCACGTCTTCCTCCATGAAGCTGGCCGGGGTGAAGCTCCGCCTCTGAGCCCGTTTCAAAGTGCTCTCTCGTAGCGAGCGTCCCTGAAGACATAACAATCGTGTACACATCTTCAGTTAGAAATACAGAAATATCACTAAATTTCTCCTTAGATTTTCAATTTTGTGCCAACCGCCACATCTAGCATGCTGTTGCTTTTTCTGCTCCTTTCGTTCACCTTGACCAGTGCTGCTGCGGCCCTGAAGCTCATCTTTGCCACAGATTCCCTCTTGCGTCGGCGAGGCAGCCGGTTGAGACCTGAGCGGGAGCTGGTGAAGGAGCAGAGGGACGCAGCTCCCGGAGTGATGGGGGTCTGAGGCACGCTGTAGCCATCCACTTCCTCCACCATTCGAAAGGCTCTTCCACGCGCCAACGGGTCCACAATCTGGAGATGAATGAAAGCTCTAGTTACCAACACAAACAAGAGCTTGTGGTCATAATATACTGTTAATGTGTTTAGTTATACAATTTCACAGTGAAAACACAAGTTTGGGCAAAATTTCATCTAAAAATGGAGGACTGGTAGCAGAACAGCCCCTTTCTCTTTACCTTCTGCATTCCATGTTGTGAGGAGGGCACATAGAGAGGTGGGGGGGTCTCAGTGCTGGTCAAGGAGATGTTGTCCTGGCTCGGCAGATCCATCTCCCGGATCACCTGTGGTTTCAGCTTTCCATAGCGCATGCTGCAGTGTCGCAGGCTTTTCCTCTGCCATTTCTGGGTGGTGTCTCCGTCCTTACTGACCCCAAACCAGTCTGCTGTCCCCCTAATGCCACCAACACACACCGGTCAGGTAATTCACCAAAAACGGCTAGGGCATCTCACTTTTCAGAGGTGATTGCTGAAATATGGTGGGTTGTAAAACCACATTTCCCAGTTGGTACAAAGATGCTAGATGGTGCAAATAGTGTGCAAGAGAGGGAGTGAGTGTAGGCATGATTATGCATGTCTTCTTTCTACAGAAACACTCACTGTCTCAAATCCATGAAGAGAAAACAAAAGTCAGATTAGACGAGTTCTGATGCTGTAACTAAATCAGATTTAATTTTTCTAAACTGGCCCCAACACACACACATGCACGAACACACACACACACACACACACACACACACACACACACACACACACAATCACACATACGCCCACACACATGCACTCACACAAGAACACACACAAATACACACACACACGCACACACACATGCACACACGCACACAAATACATGCACACACGCACACACAAGAACACACACATGCATGCATGCACGCACGCACGCACGCACACACACACACACGCACACACACATGCATGCATGCACGCATGCACGCATGCACACACACAAGAACACACACATGCATGCACGCACGCATGCACACACACACACACACACACACACACACACACACACACGCACGCACGCATGCACACACAAGAACACACACATGCACGCACGCATGCACACACAAGAACACACACATGCACGCATGCATGCACACACACAAGAACACACACACACATGCATGCATGCACACACACAAGAACACACACACACATGCATGCACGCACGCACACACACGCATGCACGCACACACAAGAACACACATGCATGCACGCATGCACGCACACACAAGAACACACATGCACGCACGCATGCACACACAAGAACACACATGCATGCACACACGCACACAAGAACACACACACACACACACACACACACACACACACACACACACACACACACACACACACACACACACACACACACACACACACACACACACACACACACACAGTGAGTGGAGGCCTAATGAGCCCCAGAACAGTTACTGCTCCCCAAGGTCAGGAAGTGGAAGTTAAAACATTCTTCAAAGGAAAGCTCAGAAAAGCGAGACCGTTTCTTCACTAATTACAGGCTGCAAAAAGAACGGTACGAGTCTCTAAGCCCTCAAAACACCCATCAGCACGGAGGGAAGCAGCTGATGCATTAGAATAAACTGTGAGCCTGCTTGTCAGCACCAACACAACTCTTCCAGGAGTCTGATTATTTACCCTGACCTAATAGCAGGCCATCAGGTGTGGCATGATATCTATCAACTGCTGGCCTGGTTCACTAACAAGCACCATTACACGGCTGCAACAACAACTTGTGCTGGAACCATTTAAACGAGTTTTTAAGGAAATAAGAGACCCCTCAAACAACCAGGATGAGTCTTTGTACCTCTGAAAGAAAAATAAATAACTTTGGGTTTCATGTTCTCTTAAGACTCATTTACAGAGTTAGCCTGACCGGCCAGCCTCATGCTTCCTTATGGGAAGTAGTTCTCTGTGCAGAATTAAGCAGAGGACGAGTCTGGCAGGCCAGGCTATTACAGAGTAGCCTTTGTAGTGAATGACTCAGAAGCAGCAACCAGTGACTTAGGAGAACATGTCCTTGTTTACTATAGTGGATAGTTTAGGTGTCAATGAGACCTTGAAACTTCCTATCGTACCTGAGCAGAGTTCTGGAGAGGGAATGGTGCTTCCTGGTGCTGCGCCGTGCAGCCCGGTGCCCCTTAACGGGCACAGTGTTAATCCTTTCAAAGTGCACTCTCCTGCTGCTGTGACCCAGGCAGGACAGGGTGGGACGACAGGACAGGGAGAAGGAGAAGAAAACAAGAGACAAAAACAGGAAGTGAAACAGAAAACTGCAGCTGGGCAGTGCTGTCATCATGCAGAGGAAGCAAAGCGGGTTTTCATCAGTTTCTTTGGATTTGAAAAATTAGTAAAGTCATTGAAGATTAGATTGCAACAAGAAGCTAATCACAAAGTGTTGTGACATTTGGAAAAGAGCAACGAGAGACTGCAGTAATCAGGAAACTCAATGATGGGCACAGGATGTCAGAGCTATACCAGCTGCAAGCTGCAGTCTGACACAGATATTGGTGTACTTATTCAATCTCCCCCAGGTGAATTAGAAATTATGTTTACTACTTTAGGTCTCAAGTGGTTTTATTGTCCCTCCTACCTCTTTATGGTCTGAGTAATGGATGACTGGCGCTGAAAGACAGGCCGCCGGGTGTCAAACAGGTCACGTGGTGGAGACTGGAAGTGTGAAGGCTCCACCGGCATGCTGACGCTGCGGAGGAACCCCTGCCTCTTCACCGGCTACACAGGAAAGCATGCATTGAGCGAATGTAAACACAAATCACGCCATACAGCCAGTGACAAGGGTGATAAATACTGAGAGAGGCATTCATCAACGGAGAGGGTGAGAGAGCACCTGAACAAAAGTAGGAGGCTCGTCTAGTGACATCTGAGCTGTGGGAATGTCCAGCCTGAGCCAGGGAGGTTTCTTCCTCTGCAGGCTGCTGGTGCTTTCCCGCCGTGGTTCAGCCATGTCTCACCCCAGGCCTGCCAGCTACACACAAAACAGGCAAACACTGTAAATACCTTTCATTAATAAAACACGTTTGTGTGGAAATACAAAATGACAAACAGAAATGGAGCTGATTTGTGATGCACAACAGTTTCACAAGAGGGTGCTAAGGTGCTTTTTTTCATCCATACAGATTTCTGCAGAGAACAGTCTCCAGCTGTTAAACACGCCCACAAAACACACAAGTGCCTTTTTAAAGCCATTTGTGACTGTGTTGGTGGGTGAGGAAGTTTGCAATTTTAACCATAATCCCTTAATTCTCACTTCAAACCAATCCTAGCTCCTGTTGGTGGTTCAGCGAAGCTCTGTTTCCAGCAGACATTTAATGATGGTTCCCATGACGAGGACCACAGAAGGAGTAGAAAATACACAGCCAGTCTGGAACTGCAGCTTTTTATTGTGCCACCATCTAACCTCACTTTCCTGAGGTTTTTGCTTCCTGTCAGTTTTTCTGAGCCCGTCTCGTTCCACCTCAAGTCAAAAAGCATCCTTAAAAACCACAAGAATGGTGGGAAAAATCCTCGTCCCTCTCTCACGGTAATTCTGTGTCATAATACCATCATATAGAAATATCTCATTTGATCATTTATTACAGCAGCAATGCCCACCAGGTCACGTACTCACTTCTCTGATTTCAGCTTTGAAAACAGCCAAAGGCATTCAGTGACCACATCTGTTTCACATTGGCATTTAAATGCACCACAGGCTTCTGTTTTAGTCCATGTGGTGACGGGAAGCCTTGTCGGTGGATCTCAGCAGAGGCGGAAGGAAAACCTCACGCAGAGGTCAGCAGGGGTCACAGCCACTGTGACAACAATTCAAGAGGGTCTGAATCACCCCGACAGATTTACATGTCCAGCCTATTACAACACTGGTATGAGTTACTATAGCAACAGGAGAGAGTTTTCAGAAAATGCTAAAATCTCAATTCCCCTTGAAGATGTTACTGTCCAAATATTTATTTTTATGTAGCGTGTCTTGGTCTTGTGCATCCTGTTGTTCAGTTTAAGATGTTAACCAATGAGAGGACAAACAGAAATCATAGTTAATCAAAAGCTTTCAAGTAAAATTATTTTCATTTGTATTAACCAAGTTTTTCTTTTACAGATTTGATGTTAAATAAATCTAGAAACCACCACCTACTTAAAAGGAGACAAATTCTCACTTACAGTTTTAATAGTTTTATGGTTGGTACAAAACTCTTTTTTTTTACTACTTTGCACAGAATCCCTCTTAAATAAAGCAATTTCAGAGTTCTATTATAGACATTTTCAGAACCTTCCAGAATGAGCCATTTCTGGGCTCTGTCACTTAAAGCCATTTTGGCTCACATCTTTAAAACCAACTGCCTGTAATTGTAGGCATTATAGACAAATGACAAAAATGAATATGATTACTTATTTATTCTTTTCTTTTTCAGGTTTTGACTGATTTTTCTTTCTAGTACAGCAAGGGCGCCCCCAAGGGGTGGCCATGGCCACCCCTAGAAAATCCCCCCCAAGGAAAATCCAGTGTTAATAAATCATCCTAATGTTCAGTCAAGCCATATATTGATCTTGTTTATTCAAGACATAATTGTAAAACAAAATAAAAATAATACAATTAATGAGAAAAGAAATAATCAGAATAAAAAAAAATACATATGTTTCTGCTGCTCACATTTTAAAAAAGTTTTTATCTCCATAGTTTTTTTTGTGAACACAGCAACACAGGTGAATAAACGTAAAAAAAAATACATTTCTAAATTAAATTTGGATTTACATTTTAAATAATTGAAATGTATTTTTCTGAAATATTTGTGTTTGTAAAATTTAAGTTAAATGTTTTGGATACGTACTGTTTTTTTTATTTTTATTTTTTAAATACAAACGAATAAAGGAGCAATGCACATCACCACAGGCTAAACTCTCCCAGAGTTACCACAAGGACCAATTTGGTGTGCCACCCCAAAAATTTCTTTGCCCCCATATGGCCACCCCTATCAAAATTTTCTGGAGGCGCCCCTGTATTACAGATGTGGTTCACTTGTTTAATCAATACATTTGTAGTGGTCTCTAGTAAGAATGATTGCCTTGTAAATCGTACTCTGGGGGAAAAAAGCTCTGGTGCGCATCAGCATAACAGGGGGTGGGGTGGGGGTGCTAAGCTGCCCAAGCTACTGCCTGGCACCGCCCAAGGAGCCACATCAGAGTTGAGATTCATAGCCTCTGATTGGCTAACACCAACGAGACTCTACTTCTGAGTTTGTTTGCTCTGCAACATGGATGTTTTACCTCCACAAAAGACATTAGCCTGGAGGAGTTCTGCCGTAGGGTGGAGTTGCTAAAGCTAATGGTTAGGTTCTACTAGCCACGACTGGACGCTAAACCAACAACAGTCTTCTCTGTCATGAGTCACCCTATGGGTGAGTCCATGAATGTTAAGTGACAGTGTGATGTAGATCTGTCAGGCGTTTCACATCCTAGAGTTTCACCGTCTATATTCTAACAGAAGCTGATGCTGGAGATCGGTGTAGCAGACTATTTTAGAAAACGGGTTTTCAGCGTTTCACACCTTTAATAAATAAAATGACTTTTTAAAAATTCATAACTACATTACAAAAATCTAGCGTGAAACATCAGAGAACTGATTTCTCACAGTGATCAGTTACCAACATTACCGAAATACAAATGTGACACCGGCCTCACAGCACGACTTATTGTTGCAGCAACATCCTGCTCCAGGCCACTTTTGACTAACATTTAATCACTTTTGCTATTAGTTCCAACAGCAGGACTCCTGATATAAAGCAGATCTGTGACGGAGGGGAAAGAGCATCTGCTTAACATCACAAACATCCAGCTCTAATTTCTCTGACTGCTGTCTATAGATTTTGCTTATCTAAGATTAAAGAAGGTAGAAGTGCATTTCTGCATCTTTTAAGTAAAATAAAACCCACACACATACTTCAAATGAGTTGAAACCAAGAATGTGAATGGATGGGACAACGATATCAGATAGAATTCACTTGATGATCTGGTAGAGCAACCAGAACATCATTCTCATCATTGCAAATGAAAAATGAAGATTTTAACAGGCATCTGGTGAAACCCGGACACTGAAACATTCAAATAAACCATGCAGCCATTGTTACAGTCCCTTAAAAAGTCTGGTGACCACTCGGTTATAAGCGTGCTTGGTGACAGCCCAATGGAAACCTCCCACCTTCAGCAGACAGCAACGCCGACCGTCTTGGAAGTCTGTCTCCTTCCTTTCTCTCTTGTCCTGTTCCAAAGTCAACATGGCAGCAAAACTGGCATTTTCCTGAAACTCGTGTCTGAGGAGGAGCTTAGCTGGAACAGTTGGTGCAGCCATCGCTCAGATGTGAGCAAAGCTATTAGAGATTTCCATGCTTTTCTCTCTGAACATTATAAATCAGATTTGAGCGGGTGTTGGACTCGATGCTAGTCCCTGTCTGAGAAAAACTAGACATTACAGGCAGAAAGTCCTTCAAGATCTCCTTGGGGACCTCAGACTTTGGCAAGTATCCAGAGAGAAAGATTAGTTTTTCTCTGATAGTAAGACCTATCCAGCTTTATGTTTCAGAGAGGGAAAAAAAAGTAATGGCTTAGTGATAAAAGACTATTTCAACTATTTGTTTACTGCCACATGAGTGCACCACAAGGTCTCACCTTACTCTCAGGGTGCTTGTCCTTTGCCTGTACGGCAACAGTTAGAAGCCTGTAATAGTTTCCCACATCGTTTACGTGCCCTGTGCTGATTTCAGGTCTACATTCTTTTGGCCATGCCCTCATCTACTTTCCCAAAAAGATTTGTTTTGACACAGAGATTCACATCTAAAGAGGGAGCCCATATATCCACAACCCAGCTTTGTAATTCTGTCTTTCTGCTCTGTGTGAAGAAAACTAACACCTCCCACTAGACCCATGCACCACTTGCACTGCACTGTGGGCCTCCATTGCCTCTCCAGAGTGCATTAGGCAGCAGAGAAAAGACATGCAAACAAAACAAAAAGGACACGCCGACATCTCTGCAGGTGCAGGGATGTTCAGCGGGTGATGAAGACCGGGGCTGACAGGCATTACCAGAACTCTCCGGCTGCGTCTGCAGAGACAAAATCTATGGCATTATATTCTTCACACAAACTCAGGTCCAATTAAGGTTTCTGTGCCACAATGTCATAAAGGTCAAGCAGGTAAAGAGGCAAAATTCAATGAGTAGATGCGCACATGTCACAGGTGACTGTTGAAGCAGACCAAATCACACTTTTTGCATCCTTTGTGCTGTCATGTGGGTCTCTACTTTCTCTATAAACATTCCAAATGTGAAAGAAAAAAAAGTCCCGCCAGTTTCTGTCAGTTTGGTTTCAGGGTTGGGTGGGCGTGGCCAGCAACAGCTTGTTTTGTGACAGAACCCTGACATGACTCAGTCTGGAAGGTACTGAAAAAGTCAAGAATAAAACTGCTGAAATTGTTATGCGAGACAAATTTTGTGCAAAGAAATTCGTGAACATGTTTGACTACATTTAAGTGTGAGTGATATGACAAAATGATTTGTTATGGAAAAATTTATGTTTATTAATTCTTGATCATGGACTAAATCAACTGAATGTTAATGTATTGCTCTATGTCTGCATGACACACACACACACACACACACACACACACACACTATGCCACAGTTATAACTGTTTGACTTGCTGTTTATTATCTCCTTTTTCTTTCCAACTACAGGGAAATGGGTTATTGATAAACATATTGATAAAATCCATGACATTATTTCTAGCAGGTTATGAGCACAATGACAATCTTCCAATGAGAGAGGTGGCAGGTAAATTGACAAGGACTGTTTCTGTCAGGACTGTTTTAAGTGCGACACACTGGGAACCTGATGATTGCTGTGAATGTGTGTTCCTGAGATCACAGTTCAGTAGGTCTTTTGTATATTTATTCTGTGTTTGTCTTCATAATCCATGTTCTTGTTCTTTTCTTACATAGTTTAGTAAAAATGATTTGTTTACCTGACACGTTTCAGCTGGTAGCTCTAGCCATCATCAGAGATTGCCGGTGATGGTGGCGTCACTTCCTTTTATCTGCAGGCAGCAGAGGACGATGTCGCCCTCTAATGATCCAATACTCCATCGTCTCTGTTCATGGTTTTGTGTCCACGTCTCCTTATTTCCATCCCTTCATTGATCTGTCTTTTGTATTTTTGTTCTGTTTTTATGAACCGTCTCAGTCCATTAAATGATTTTCTCTTGTGTAGTGGTCTGTTACGGCCGATTTCTTTATTATACTTTCTGCTTCTTATTTGACTTGTTTCCCTCTCGCTCTCTCGTTGATGTTCTCTTATTTGTGTTTAGTTGACATCCGGTTTCTCTTATGCATGTTATACTGCAGAGTTTGCATGGGATTTTATATATTATATTCTTCAAACATGTAGACACACATTTGACTAGTGAAAGTAAATACTAACCACCTGTTTGAAGAATTAACATAGAAAACATTAAAGTGACAGTGTGTATCTTTCCTGGCGATAGGGGGCAGTAGATACCTAAATCATTGCAAGCAAGCAGCATTTTTGTTTTGCAAACCTAACCAACGGATGCTCATTAGGGTCAAAAAGTCCTGGGGAGTGCAAACTTTTGTAAAATAACGAGCAAGTCAGACTCGCTTTCATCACTGGCAACAAGTGAAGGGGTACCTGTGTAAAACAACATTTATGAATGGTGAAAGTTTTGTAACAGTTTGTTACAAATCAGTAAATGCATTTTGTCCTCACGGGCTCCCGTAGAAGGAAACATGGCATCTAACACGGCATCGCCCAGAGACTTAGACCTGCTCCCATGTATTTTAGACCTGGTTTTGATGGTTATATGTTACAAAGCTGCCAATATTTTTCAACAACTGGGCATCATTTACCGTAAATCCTCTAATATTAGCCTGTATTTAATGAACTGCCGGGTATCATATTTTGGCCGGTGTCGGAGTCGGCGGAGGTGAATAATGGCCGTTTTTTTATTGTGGCCGGGTGGAATGTGGTAACAAGCAAGTACGGGGGGCGGTTGTGTCATCGTCTCACTTTTGATTTGCCAGTGATAGACCACGAGGGTAACTTTAACTGTGCGGAGACGAAGAGGAGGCAAAAATTTGATATCAAATTCAAAGAGAACGTGCTGATTATGCTGCAGAACACTGGGGAGCAGTAGCAGGGGTTGTATGAACTAGTCACTAGTCGACTTCACCGCTCTATAGTGACTTTTTATGCCTGTCATCGACTAGTCGCTGTCACGTGATAATGACCAGCAAGATGCAGTCCACGGAAAAGACAGCAGCCTGCTGTCAGCAGGTGACAAGCTCCTGTGTGTCAGGAGGCAACGCGCTGTGCCAGAGCGCCGGTACGACACCCGCCGTGAAATGGACATTTAACCAAATTGTGACGTTTACCCTCTTGCTATTTAACATTCCCCTCACCCCCATCCTAACCTTAACCAGCTTGTGCATGCAAAGCTCTGATTGTTGACGCGCTCCAGACATCTGCGTCCTGAGCACGGCCACAGTAACATTATCAAATCAGGTGTTGCCACCTCAAAAACTAATTTAACACGCAATCGTTCATGTCGGCTCATTTCCTCTAATGTTTTCTGTCTTTTATTTGTGCCTGATGCGTTTCGCTGCTGCGGACCAGGGCGCATCACCCGTTTTGTCCTCGGTGACGCACCTAACTGATGTGGCCAGCGAGCACTCCGCTGTTTTTGTGGTCGGTAGATCTTTTAGAACTGCAGTTCAAAGGTAACTCATAAGGTGAATATATATGAACCCAGGTAGCAGTTTCTCTTTAGGACTGAGAGGAGATGCAGGAAGATAATAAACAGGCAGGACAGAAAAATAGTCAGATAAAACAAGTTAGTTTTTGTACCTGCTGGTTGCAACAAACAGACACCATTGAAGGTAATCAGAAGTGAGGAACAGAAAATGAAATAATTATTTTAATGTTTAGAGCAGCAGGAACTCTGAGAGGCTGCAGGCGCATCAGTGAGTTTGCGGCCGCTGCGCAGGGGGAGGGGGGAAAGGGCTGAAGCAGAAACTATCGTTGTTAAAAGAAATGTGTTTAACTTTGAAAATGTGGGTGCAATTTTAACTCATTCACTGCCAATGACGACTAAAGTCGTCATTTGCATTTTTTTACTGTTTGAGCTTTGGAACGAGCCCCCGCGCTGAGAGAACAAACATCTCAGCCCTGAAGCCGATCTTCATCCGCATACGTCACAGATCACATGATCAGGAAGCAGACCATCCATGTGTTTGGAGATCGTTTTGGGCCGTTCCTGTAAAAAAAAGTGAGGCGCGAACCGAAGAAGCGTCTGCCGATCACAATTCAACAACGGATTATGAAAGAACGGATAACGCTCGAAACACACGGCTTCTTCCTGATGTTAGAGGTGAGTCTCCTCTTTGTTTAGGTTGTTTTGGCATCGACATCATGCTAGCGCGCAACGTTCTGTAACTCTTAAAAAAACAGTAAAAACGGTGAGAAACGCTGGCAGCGAAGGCCGTTAGTGATCAGGAAACGGCTGGCGGTGAATGAGTTAATTGTCAAAAACTCCAGCGAACCATTAGTTCATTTTGCTCAAATAGAAATTGAGGCCTGCCTCTAATTCTGGTCCTCCTTCCAATAAAGGCCTGGAGCTTGATGAGCTTGAGTCAAATACAGGCCCGGGCCTGTATTAGAGGATTTACGGTGATTCATTTTCAACAACATTTTGTTGGATATTTCCAGAATTTAAGTATGAAATTTCCTCTTTAAGTATGAAAGTCCTAAAACATATTCCTGCATTCTCCAGATCTTGCCTATGCCATGCCCACATTCCAGCAGATCTCCGACTGAAATAGAAAGCTAAACTGGCAGAGCTGGAAGCCAGTATGCAGCCGAGCTGCTGCGGACAGGAGCTGTCTGCTGTTATGTGTGACTCCGCTGGGGAAGGACCAGTGTAGCCACCATTTGAGTGGGTTCAGAAAGCTGCATCTTCCAGGCTGACGGAGCCCAGAGAGCTCGCCAAGTAGAGGTCTGCTTGCTTACAGATTGTTGAGCCAAGATGGCCAGTGGAAAGAAAGAAAGCCTGTTTAGCATGCAAAGGCAGGATGGATGACCTTGTTAATCCGTGTAGTGGGAAGTAAGAAAACCTCATTCTTAAGAACTGTACGGCTTCCTGGCCTTAGTTAGGCTTTTGTTCCTCCTTTCAGTTTCTTTCTCTTTTCCTGTGCCACTGCTTTTTGATTGTTGCTCAGTTAAATTTTTTTTTCAATTAGACGTTGCTGGATTACTTGTAATTTAGAATTTTTATGAAACGGCAAGGATCCCATAACTAGGCTTTAAAAGCTGTATAACCCATGCAGGTTTCAGACTAAAACAATGGCATTTAGGTCACTGAAGGTCTCCCACATACTCCGACTGTTAGTCATTCAATGCAAATGCTTCTTTTATTGTCTTTTATGTTGCACTTCATGCTTGGCTTAACATTATGAAAACAAGGAAGGAAGGCTGTGCTCCCAAAGGGGTTTTCTACAAGTTGTTCTGAAAGAGAAACTATAAAATATTCCATATAAAATACATTTAATTATAGATGTAGAATAGGAGTAGCAGTTGTTAAAAAGAATGAGACAAAAATACATGTGCAAATTATTTATGCATACAGGTACATTCATTTAAACACAGATATAGTTGCACACTGAAAAGGTGACTTTTCAAAGACTTGATGATTCACTCTAAATCTTAGATTGAGAAGATAAACCACATCTAAGCTAGTCTATGTTTTTATTGATGAAGTATTACTATGATGGTATATATATATATATATATATATATATATATATATATATATATATATATATATATATATATATATAGTGAGTGGTAGGGATGCTCCGATCACATTTTTTTGCTCCCGATCCGATTCCGAGTCATTTGATTCTGAGTATCTGCCGATACCGAGTCCCGATCCGATACTTCAGCAATACAATATGATGGGCTGCATGGTGGCGCAGTGGTTAGCACTGTTGCCTCGCAGCAAGAAGGTTGCAGGTTCGAAACTCGGCAGTGGCCTTTCTGCGTGGAGTTGCGTGTTCTCCCCATGCATGCGTGGGTTTTCTCCGGGTACTCCGGTTTCCCCCACAGATCACAACATGCCCTATAGGTTATAAACTGTAAGTCGCTTTGGATAAAAGCGTCTGCCAAATAAATAAACATAAACATAACAATAAAATAGCAAGAAAAAAGGGAGACTGCACCCAAATTGACCTGTTAGGTTTATTATTATTATTATTATTATTATTATTATTATTATTTATATGACTGCATCCAACATGATACCATAAGAAAGTAGAAACATTTTGTTAGTGCAGCAGCACTTCAAACCAAGTAAACAAAATTATCTCTTTGTAGCTTATCAGTGGTGCAACAATATGTAAACAAATTAGTTTTTATAGAAAAGTAGAAAAGGTTTGTAAAATAACTCAACACAATAATAGAAGTTAAATTAAAGTGCTTACCTCCACCTCTAAGAGGTAGTTGCATAATTTAGTCAGGTAACAAAATAAAATACATCTTAGGCCTTTGACTGACTAGTTTATTAAAACGAACAAAAGATATGCCTAATCAAAGTGGTGTACGAACTTCACCGTTCAAGTATAAAACATCAACATCAAATTGCAAAGAACTGGTAAATCACCTCTTCCATGTGCTCTACATGGAGCTCAACTTTTACTTTAAGGCTCCCAAATAAAGTGCAGTTTAAAATGATTCCAAACCGCTGACATTTTTGCTCTCCTGGAGCGAGACGAGCATTAACCTGCTCGCTAACTGCTGCCTGAATTCCACGGTCCGCTTTAAAACGTGTGACGTTACGGCTGCCGTATGGTGTTGTCATGTCGCTATTGAGGAAGTGAAACTTGGTACAAAATTATGCCATTGTTATTCAATTTGAAACTCAAGATTGATTAAAAATGTCATGCTTGTTGTTTTATAAGGTTAAATCCGATCTTTAACACCCGATTCCGATCCTTTAAAAGTCACGTGATCGGGCCCGATTTCCGATCGCGTGATCGGATCGGAGCATCCCTAGTGAGTGGGTTTATGATCAAACCTTTAGATATGGTCATTGCAGGTTAAGGAAACTGCGGAATCTCGTTTAGTTTGTGATAACAAAAACTAAAACTAAAACTATGCTAATTCTACAAAGAGAGCTAAATAATATTATATAAAAGAATAATAATAATAATAATAAAAGAAAACTTATGGAAAACTACTAAATATCTAATGAATCATGATAGACATTAAGGGCTTGGCAAGAAAAGCAATTAAAGACGTAGAGCTCTAATTTTGATTTAGATTTTATTTAAGATGTAAATGTATAAATGTCTATATGAATTCTTGTAAATGTGATTATTAAAATGTTGCTTATTGATTTTGTTTATGGTGTATGTGTTCAGATGTTTATTTGGATTTAGAAAATGGAGATATGTTAAGGGACAGGGCAAGGAAAAGCTTGGAGCTTCTCCCTATTCGCCTTTAAGGACCAAAGAGGAAACTCTAAAAACCCTAAATAATGAATTTCATTTTATGTTTGATTTTAATTTGTCTGAATGGTCTGAAGTGAATAAAAAAATGATAATCTCATTTTAGCCAGGATAAATTATTATAAAATCAGTCAATCTACTGAAGACAAATTCCTTGTAAATGTAATTTTACTTGGCCAATAAATCTGAAATCTGAATCTGAATCTGGTCTTTTCTACAGGACAGACATTGCTTTCTCACATCACTGAGACTCATGTAGAGTAACCACAGCTTGGAGGGCCGAAAGCCAGACCTCTTACTCCTCCCTTAGCTAGAGAGGTGCAAGCCACAGCAGATCAGGTGTGAGAGTCAGCATCCACAATGATAATAATGAGCCACTGATATCTGGATCACATGTTGTTGATTTAAATGCAGCCACAGCATCAAAACTGCCATTAGTTTCTTTACAGTGAGCATACACTCATTATTTCAATAAATCTGCTGTGGTCTGTAGTATGAATGTAACCCTTGTGAGTCGCTTTCTGTGAAAAAATAAAAAATAAAAAACTCTGGCTCTCCTGTTTCAGGAAGTAGAGTATAGTTGGAGGAACTCATTAATATGCATTATTTGCGAACATCTTATCTCTGACAGCAAAGCAACTCTTCCCCACCTTTGTTCACTCTTCTTTTTTTGGGTTAAAAATGCTAAATTTATGTTTTATCTCCACAAATAACAAAAGCCTGAATGTGTTTCACCATGTTGTGGAGCTGCTAATGCTAATGGTTAGCTTCTACTAGCCGAGGCATGCTCTGTTCTCTCTTATTCTGAATTCCAATTCAAAGAAACCTTTTGTGGATGCAGGCCAAGGTGGGTGTGACATACTGGATAGGGCTCCACGCTAGCGCTGGGTCCACTCTGCCTAGATGGGGTAGGGAGTGTTCCCATCTGTATAGCCTGGATTTTTTTCTGTGTGCGACCGGTCATCTTTTTCAGTCCTCTTCCCAAGGCAGTCGGCTTCAGGCTGAACTGGTCCAACACACCCACTGCTGACTGATTGGCTGGCTCAAATTCATACCTACCATTAGGGGGAGCCTTTGATTGGTGGATAGAATCAGCTAGCAGGGGCTTCCAGCGTGCACAATTCATTATCATTCTGGATACTGAGGAGTAAACATGCCTCTGACTGAAGCCCTCTCTTTTTCTCTGTCTCTCTGAGGAGCACTCACACACCACACACACACACACACACACACACACACACACACACACACACACACACACACACACACACACACACAGTGAGTGGAAGCCTAATGAGCCCCAGAACAGTTACTGCTGGTCTTCAAGGGCTGCAGTCCAGCACGTTTTAGATGTTTCCCTGCTCCAATACCCTTAAATCAATGACTGAATCACCCGTTGAGCCTGTTGATCACCGGCTGATTAAAATCAGGTGTGTTTAAGCAGGGAAACAAATAAAACGTGCTGATTTGTAGCCCTCAAGGGCCAGTCTTTAATACCCCCCCCCCCCCCCCACACACACACACACACACGCACACGTAAATGCACAGACAGCGCTGCTGGGCTTCAGCTGTGCCAGGACAGACACAGCAGAGCAGGATGCAAAATCACAGTCAGAGTCTCCAAAAGCAACACCGGTCATCGCCGCCTTTGTTAAATTGAACCCTCCCACTGTCCTAATGGGTGTGACCCCGCGAGGAAAGTTGACCATTGAGCAGGGTTGATGGTTTATCCCTTGAGGGCCACGTGGCAGGGGTGAGGTGGTGCTCACTCCTCTCCCCTGCTACATGGACCCAAGGGATAAACCATCAATCCTGCTCAATGGTCAACTTTCCTCGCGGGGTCACACCCATTTGGACAGTGGGAGGGTTAAGGGAGACACAGCAGACTTCTCCGCGCACATGCTTGGAGATGCGCTCATGACATCACTGATATCTTCGCACCAATTTGTTTTGCCAATTTTTGGAGACCGCCCATACGCTCAGTCATGTCAGTCACGCTAAGTCAAAAAAACGAGTGTTGAGGGTAACTCTGAAGTGCCTTTTTTCCCTCCCCCTGACTCTATCCTCATATAAACTCTCTTGATCTATTACGGTAGCGCGACTCAGGTTGCGAATGACCACAGTCACCAATTCTTGTCATGTGTCTATGTATGTATGTCTGATCTCAGAATTGTGTGTACTGAAACTCTAATTCCCCTCTGGGATTAATAAATATTTTTGAATTGAATTTAGAATTTTCCTAAGGATGTGTGTAATCAACACGGCCAGGCTGGGGCTGACTACGTGGAGTGGAGTATGGCATTTAAAGCGTGCCACAACCCGTGCACGCGCATTGGGTCCACAGCGCGCGTGTGAACGGGACTCGCGAGCGCAAATATACATGGCAGCGCGCGTGTGAACGGGACTCGCGAGCGCAAATATACATGGCAGCGCGCGCGTGAACGGGACTCGCGAGCGGAAATATACATGGCGAGAGGTCATTTGTGCACTGAGAGGGAGCAAACTGTGTCTGTGAGCGCACAAGGATGTGCACAAGTGACAAACCTGCGTGCGAGCGTTGTCAACGAGCACACGGCAGAGGAAAACGTGCGCGCGCGGCAGCCTCTGTGCGCGCTCGGCAGCCTCTCTGCGCGCTCGGTTTCTGACTCCTGCTCGCTCGGCTGTAAGGGCTTTTGGCACTCTGGAGGCGTGGCCTGTGGCAGATCTTCTCTGTCCTCTGATTGGTTAGTTTACCCCGCACTTTACCCTCTATCTATATAAAAAAGTCTGATATTCAGTAGTTGCTGGCATAGCTCACCTGGGGGAGTGGGTGACTCTCGCCCCGGAGGATCCAGGTTCGAGTCCGGGCAAGGAAAATGCAGTAGATGTCATGCTAATTTTTCTTAATTTCAGGTATTTTACAGTTGTGACCGTTCAACTGTCATTAAACGTCCAAATGTTTGCTGGGCAGTGTTTTAAAAAGTGCACATAAGCTAGATGGTTTTAACCATATAAAATTACATTTTACACTTACAATTACACTTGTGCACATCCTTGTGCGCTCACAGACACAGTTTGCTCCCTCTCAGTGCACAAATGACCTCTCGCCATGTATATTTCCGCTCGCGAGTCCCGTTCACACGCGCGCTGTGGACCCAATGCGCGTGCACGGGTTGTGGCACGCTTTAAACGCCATAGTGGAGCCAGCCCCAGCGTGGAAGGGGGTAAAGAGTTGTTTTGCTTTTTCTGACCTGAGCGTTTCCCACACGACTAATGCAGGAGATAGGGGTAGAACACCGTTTTCACATTCAGCATGTGTGCCTAAACATATTTAAAAAAGGATGAGTATACGTTTCTCATTGAAACTCCCCTTTATATTTAAATTGATGACTATAAACATTTGACTTCATAATCAAACACAGTGGTGTAAAATTACAAAGGTCCTTATGTCTGAGGAGTACCTAACTCCAGTAGAAGGCCTTTGATCTTTATTTATTTCTACAAATCAATAATGAACAAAATTACAAAGTGACAGATATTTTATTTCAGCGAGCAAAACTGAAACCAAGAACTGCACAGACAGAGTGCTGATGCACTTCGGCACATTAAATTAGGATTATTAATTTAACTTCATCACTAATATTTCACCTTGCTATTAAATCAGTCACTTCATGTCAAGAACTGTAATGTGTGTTTATCAAGCCCAGAAGGGAAAAAGTGCGTGAGAGCCTTAAAGTGAAGTGAAACTGAGCACCAGGAAAAGCAGCAGTCATCTGGATTGACCCTTGAGACATGTGACAGTCTGTCACACCAAACCAGCTTTTACGGCATTAAAAAAGTACACAGAGACAGCAGAAATACCCCCGTTGCAGCTGACCCTGAGATCAAGTGTCACAGCAAGCCAAGGGGATGGGCGGGTGGAGCTGCCGACTGGTGAGGTGGACAGTGGACCTGGACGACGAGCCCATACCAGCTCATACTTTCCTCGTGTGTGTTTGCCACAGATCTTTAACTTCTAGAATATTTTAACAATGCTGACGTAACCATAAAGCTGCAGCGGTTCAGATTTTGTCACATTTGAATGAAGTCGCACGCCAGCTTCACTCGCAATCACACCTGTGTTTACTAAGAGCCAGGAATACGAACGGCTGACATAAACATAAATGGCTACTCACCAGCAGCATGAGGTTTATTTATAGAACTGAGAGGCACGTTCCGATGAAAGCGAACCCATCATAAAAACACAGCCTCATTGCATCGGCTCTTTCCAATTGGGGGCTGTTTTCTGACAAAAATACCACCACACCTCCCGAAGACTGTGCTCACGAAGCCAGTGTTATGGAACTGAATACGTCTCCTGATCTCTGAAAACGAAACAAACACCATCTGGGTTTGCAGTCGTGCATCCCTTCCCCTCCCCATCACACACTTCTAGGCAAATACAGTAGCTAGAAAATGTGTCTTATATTATTTTATCAGAACGGGACCTGGACTGTGCAGTAATATCCTGCACAGGAAATCAATATGAAGGAGCGGTGCGGCTGGCTATACCACACAGAAACAGCCGCGGAAAATACTTTACCTTCATCATATTTACTGACAGATATTACATTAGCTGTTCCTTCCCTTGGCTTAGCTCTAACTTTTCTGCCTTTCTTTTACTGTGAGGAAAACATAGTTTTACACATGTAGCTAATTCAGCACTTGAATTATTTAATCATTCTGCACAGGTAAATTATTTACAGCGTGCATCTTACTGGGGCTACTGTGTATGTACAGGTAGCTGCACATGGTACTTAGCCAAAGCATTTCTTTTTCAGAGCAGCAATCGTGTTTCAGCTCACTACTCAAGCTAGTGAAGACTATGCTGGAAAAATAATACATCTGTATTATATCTTGGTGTAGAGCTGTGTTGGTGTCTCTAATCTTCAGGAAGCAGATGACAGCAGAGACTCCCTCACCATGATATATATATATATATATATATATATATATATATATATATATATATATATAATCCACACAGGCCAAGACGACAAACCGTGGCTGTTAGATCCACCACACAGTTTAACCAGTTCAGTGCAAAAGAGTCTGGGAAAAAGTTTGTTTTAGATGCCAGCTGCTGAATGTGGGACGTGTTTGTTTACCATACAGGCTTATCATCAACTTACTAAATCTCCAACTGCTTCTTGCAAGGGTGGGGAAATCCAGCTGCTTCCAAGACTCGCTGTGTAACTTCACACTGTAGCATAGATGCCAGCACGGACAAATTATGGCTTAAGAGAGGTTAATGAAATTCGACAAGCGTGTGAGGCTGTCAAGGACCTGATCTGATGATAAAAAGATGTTCAAAGTGTAACGGAGCATCTGTGTCTATTTATTCTTTTTTTTCACAGGAGATTAACTATTTGGTGTGGCCCTCATAAATCTGAGCAGTTTTTGCAGCAACGTTCAAGTAAGATATTACATAAAAGATTTCGAGGCTTATCATATTTCAGAAAAGGGGAAATTTAAGAAGATCACATTTTTGTTACCATCATTAGAAGATCAATGATATGTTATCATTCCCACTAAACCTACAGTATCCAAACCTTGCCTCTAATGTTAACTCTTCATTGCTAGTGATTAAAAACTATACGTGTGTGTGTGTGTGTGTGTGTGTGTGTGTGTGTGTGTGTGTGTGTGTGTGTGTGTGTGTGTGTAGGGGTATTAAAGAAGGGCCCCTGAGGAATACAAATCTGCATGTTTTATTTGTTTCCCTGCTTAAACACACCTGATTCTAATCAGCCGGTTATTAACAGGCTGAACGGGCGATTCAGTCATTGATTTAGGGGTGTTGGAGCAGGGAAACATCTAAAATGTGCTGGATTGCAGCCCTTGAGGACCAGAAGTCCAGACTCGTGACCTGAACTGAACAGTTCCCTCTAGGGTTAGCAGGTTTTTCATGGAACGCACTAATCCTGTTAAAGAGGTGGAGATTATAAAAATAGGTGTATGAAATAATAGGATGCATAAAACAATCCACTGTATCCAAGCAAGTCATGCTGTTTGCAAATCTTGGTTTTCCCAAATGCATCCATACGTTACACAAGTAACCGTTTGTCCACAGAAGGTCTGACATTCTGTTGTTAAGTGAGTAAGAGGAGAATCTCTAAGAGAGCATGCCTTGACAACATGTGACCCCATCTAAATAGTTTCCAGCATGATATCAGCCTGAATCAAGCTCACAAAAGGCTTCATTGTATTGGCTAGTGTGGACGGGGCTGAACAAGGGTCTTTGTGCAATCTGATCATAGTCACAAAAAAATAAGCAAGAGCAGGATCAAGTTTTCATTCCCTCATCAATGGAAAAGGTGGACTAAGCAAATTCCCAGCTGAGAACATTTCTCAGGATGAGAGTTCATTTAATCTAGGTTTAGCAGAGACGTCATCTGGGTGTGTGAGGGATGGGTGAGGGATGGGTGAGGACAGAGACTTTTCCATCAAGTCTTTAAATACTACAACCTCTCAAGTCAGTCAAAATGATTAAAAATAGTTCACAAAGGACCCCCATCAGATCATGTCACATCCTCTGTGTGAGACCATGTAGTGGTTCGGTTGCTGCTTGTGTAAATGGGGAGCACTGGAAGGAAGGAAATGCAGATCAGAGGTGGGGCGATGTGTAAATGAAGGCAGGAAACACGCTGCAGACCAGCAGCATTCTTGGTCTCCAGCCCTCACAACCACGGAAACAACATGTGTCTGTTCACATGCACAGGAACACATCCACACGGCACACGTAAACATACACATCCCATCTCTGGCCATGATGAGGTGTACGTGACCGAAGAGCAAAAATAAAGTCTCATCCTCCGCAGGCCTGCTGCACGCTCCTCCTCCGTAGATTCAAGCTGACATGTCCGTTTAAACCAGCTGCTGAAGTGTGGCCTGTAGTGGTGGGAGAATGAGAATTAGCCACATTAGCATGGATGTGGGCAAGAGTAAAGATGTCGCCAAAGCTCAGACGATTCTGAACTTTTCAAAGTCAAACTGTGTTGTAGAGGAGTTGTCAAAAAGCGGATCGGAACAGAAGGTTGTGTGAAAACTAAAGCCCATTCACACTCAGCCGAGATCCAGCTGTTTTAAAGAGAAGTCGGTACAGAACAAGTAACGAAAACATGTTTTTATCCTTTCACTTAATAACGCCTAACAGCCATCAGCCGGCCAGGTCAACAAGTGCTGCTAAATATCTCTGCAAGGATGTAAAGGAGGAATTTGTGTCAATCAGAAAAAGGAACAATATGAAAGTAGCTGAGATGCAAAACAACCTTACTACTGATTAAACACAACACTGACCAACAATCCCTACAGTAATTGCCCACTACCTTCTTGGCCATTTTAAACTACAGTTATTGATGGTTGACAAAGGTTTAGTTCATTTGGTCAAATCTTTAAAACAACATTGTGTCTCAGAATTCAGATTGTGTGGAGTTAGCTCTAGGCCTGTAGACGTGTTAGAAGCATAGTAGCCATCTACTCTTCCTCCTCTATCTGTTTCCTCTTCAGCACATCCTGAGCTCCTTCAGAGGAATCTCCTACCATCTTTATGCAGATGACATCCAACTGTACATCTCCTTTAAGCCCCATGAGATGTCTAAGCTGCAGCTGTTACACACCTGCTTAGACTCTATCAAAACCTGGATGGCTGGGAGCTTTCTACAGCTGAATGAAGATAAGACTGAGATCCTCATCTGTGCCCCAGACAAGCTGGTTCCCAAAGTCAGAGACTCTCTTAGTCAGCTTGCTTCTCACACCAAAACCTCTGTCAGGAATCTTGGCGTGACCTTTGACCCAGCTCTCACCCTGGATTAGAGCCCTGCACTGAAGCCCTAGGCCCTCGGGTCGGGCTTCGGGCCAACGACTGTGTAATTACCTCGGACACGGGCCGGGCGCCTTTATTTTTAATCGAATTCATTAAAAAAATTGAAACACAAACGCAGCAGCAGAGCCCTGCGCGGGACTGTTTTCTTCATCCCGCTCCTGCCCGCTCTCGCTGAATTTCTGACCATTACCACCTGAAACTGCAACGTGTGTGTTACACTCCCGCCCGCACCCGTAGCGTGCATGTCTACTCCCGCCCGCAACCGCAAAACTCGGAGAAATTATTACCTCACAATAAAAGAGATGTATCGAGTTTGCGTCCTGTCTGGTCCTGGAGAAAACATGTCACAACCCGCGGCTCTTCCATCCATCTGATGCGGCTCTCTGTGCTTGTAAAATAATGAATGGATATTTAAATAAAATGCTTTATATTTTACTGAATTAATTTTATATCTGTAAGTCAATTCTATGTAAAGATTGTCTGCGTAAACCTGAACAGGCCCAACCCGGTCTTACTGTGAGACCGGGTTGATGGGTCACGCTTGTGCGTAATCATAGGCGCTTTCTGAGCTGACGAGATTCTGGGATTCTCCTCAGACGGCTCCAGGATGTGACGCCACATTGGAGACAGGAACAAGCACTATTCAGCTAAAGTTTCACAATCAGGGAACATTTTCTAAGTGACAAGTCTCTCTGAGAGACAGGGTTTGGAAAACACTCACTTCAGTGGGAGGAACCTTCCCACATGCGCTCTGGTTCTGCGACGCGCTCCAAGCCAATCTCCACAACTTCAGCTCGCTGTGCACATATGCGCTGACAGCGAGCTGCGCTGAGCAGTGTCCAGCTCAGATGTTCAGAAGGAAATCTTTTCTTGGGTGATTTAGCTACATCTGCGATGTGTGTAACGAATAAAATGTCAGTTCGTCTGCATGCGTCGGGGTAATTCTTTCTATTCTTTCTCTGTCAAAATAAACGGTCAAATACGGGAACTATCCAGTCAACAGAAGCCCTGCTTTTGACTGTTTTGTTTTCTTGTGAAAATTGTTGGAAAGAGATCAAATTTAACTTGATTACCACCAGAGCCAGTGCGCCGTTATCTCCGTGACGGTAAACGAGGGAAAAACAAATTGATCGGATCCTGCACGTCTTTTAACACATTGGTCAGGATTGACGCACTTTGTTTTCATTTAGTTGTTAAAAAAAAGTCGGGCTCGGGTCGGGCCAGAGAATCCTGAAAACCTTTTCGGACCGGGTCGGGCTGGGGCTCCACCCCCTCGGGCCGGGCCGGACACGGGCTCAGATTTTAGGCCCGTGCAGGGCTCTACCCTGGATTCTCATGTCAGTTCTCTTGTTCGCTCTTCCTTCTTCCATCTCAGGAACATTGCTAAGCTGAGTCCCATTCTGTCCCGCTCTGAACTTGAGACAGTTCTCCACACCTTCATCTCCTCACGCTTAGACTACTGTAACTCTCTTTTCACGTGTCTGAGCAGAACCTCCCTGAACCGTCTACAGGTGGGTCAGAATGCCTGTGCTCGGCTTCTGACCAAGTCCTCCAAACACACCCACATCACCCCGCTTCTCCTCCAGCTTCACTGGCTGCCAGTCAACTTCAGGGTTCATTTCAAGATCCAGATCATTTGCTGCTGTGGCCCCCAGACTCTGGAACTCTCTCCCCCTTAGCCTGAGATCAGTGGGCTCAGTGGTCTCCTTTAAAAAGCAGTTGAAGACTCACCTGTTCAGGCTTTGGTGTGATTGTCAACTGATGCTTCATCACTACCTTCTCCTCATTCAGATCCTCCTACAAATTCTGCCTTTCCCAGGATCCACTGATTGCTTCCTCACATTTTTAATCAATTTTTTTCCTTCTCCCAATTTTATGATATTTTCAATCATTTTTTAATCTCGTTATTTTCTACAGTGGGGTAAAAAAGTATTTAGTCAGCCACCAATTGTGCAAGTTCTCCCACTTAAAATGATGACAGAGGTCAGTAATTTTCATCATAGGTGCACTTCAACTGTGAGAGACAGAATGTGGAAAAAAAATCCATGAATTCACATGGTAGGATTTTTAAAGAATGTATTTGTAAATCAGGGTGGAAAATAAGTATTTGGTCACTTCAAACAAGGAAAATCTCTGGCTCTCACAGACCTGTAACGTCTTCTTTAAGAAGCTTTTCTGTCCTCCACTCGTTACCTGTATTAATGGCACCTGTTTGAACACATTGTCTGTATAAAAGACACCTGTCCACAGCCTCAAACACCCAGACTCCAAACTCCACTATGGCCAAGACCAAAGAGCTTTCGAAGGACACCAGGAAAAGAATTGTAGACCTGCACCAGACTGGGAAGAGTGAATCTACAATAGGCAAGCAGCTTGGTGTGAAAAAATCAACTGTGGGAGCAAGTATCAGAAAATGGAAGACATACAAGACCACTGATAATCTCCCTCGATCTGGGGCTCCATGCAAGATCTCATCCCGTGGGGTCAAAATGATCATGAGAACGGTGAGCAAGAATCCCAGAACCACACGGGGGGGACCTGGTGAATGACCTGCAGAGAGCTGGGACCACAGTAACAAAGGTCACCATCAGTAACACACTACAACGGCAGGGAATCAAATCCTGCAGTGCCAGACGTGTTCCGCTGCTGAAGCCAGTGCATGTCCAGGCCCGTCTGAAGTTTGCCAGAGAGCACATGGATGATACAGAGGAGGATTGGGAGAATGTCATGTGGTCAGATGAAACCAAAGTAGAACTTTTTGGTGTAAACTCAAATCGTCATGTTTGGAGGAAGAAGAATACTGAGTTGCATCCCAAGAACACCATACCTACTGTGAAGCATGGGGGTGGGAACATCATGCTTTGGGGCTGTTTTTCTGCTAAGGGGACAGGACGACTGATCCGTGTTAAGGACAGAATGAATGGGGCCATGTATCGTGAGATTTTGAGCCAAAACCTCCTTCCATCAGTGAGAGCTTTGAAGATGAAACGTGGCTGGGTCTTCCAACACGACAATGATCCCAAACACACCGCCCGGGCAACAAAGGAGTGGCTCCGTAAGAAGCATTTGAAAGTCCTGGAGTGGCCTAGCCAGTCTCCAGACCTCAACCCCATAGAAAATCTGTGGAGGGAGTTGAAAGTCCGTGTTGCTCGGCGACAGCCCCAAAACATCACTGCTCTCGAGAAGATCTGCATGGAGGAATGGGCCAAAATACCAGCTACTGTGTGTGCAAACCTGGTAAAGACTTATAGTAATCGTTTGACCTCTGTTATTGCCAACAAAGGTTATGTTACAAAGTATTGAGTTGCATTTGTTATTGACCAAATACTTATTTTCCACCCTGATTTACAAATAAATTCTTTAAAAATCCTGCCATGTGAATTCATGGATTTTTTTGTCACATTCTGTCTCTCACAGTTGAAGTGTACCTATGATGAAAGTTACTGACCTCTGTCATCATTTTAAGCGGGAGAACTTGCACAATCGGTGGCTGACTAAATACTTTTTTGCCCCACTGTATATTTTACATTTTTGTCTCCTAACAAATCTTGTGATTTTTATCTTGAGAGGCACAATATAGAAGATCGTTTCTTCTTCCTCTTCCAGAGCCGGACTGACTCTGAACAATAACCAGTTGTACACGTACATCCAATAATAACCTTCTGAAATGTCATTGAAATCCATAGTTTATGAGAAATGCTGACGTCTGGCCTGGAGCCAGAAACCACGTTGAGGTGACAGAAACAGACAAGCTTTGCCAATAAAACATTTTTACATTCACGGATCACAAACCCAGGGTTATAATTGTTAGATATTTTAATCATTAAATGTCTGACTAATCCATTAATACGCTCTGTGGTTCTGTTCTTCAATTAAATGAACTTTCATGGGTTGACTCAATCTTTTTGGCAGGGTTGTGATAATGTTTAACCTCTTTGTCTTTAAAGCAGCTTTAAACGCTTTCTAAAGCCTAAAGCTATTAAACTCAAAGCAGAAAAAAAATGATTTTTTGCAAGTTTTAAAAGAAAATTATTAGTTGACTGAATTTCAACGAGGATATTGAAATCTCTAGTATTTCATAATTAAAACTTATAAATCTAAACAGCTTGTTATCACTTTTAACTCTAAAATGATTTTAACCCCTAATGAAGGGCCTTAAGGGCAGCACAAACTTGATCATTACAAATGAACAGATGTGCACATGTGGCCTGCGAGGTGTGTGCAGGGCACATCTGTCTATGAGAGCACAGATGTGGATTTGTGCATAATCTGCAAACAGCAGCTACTTCCACTGAGACCAAAGCACCTTCTAAATCATTTCTTGCAGAGCTTTAGTGAGTAATAAAAGCACAAACGTAATTCTCTGCAGGTAGGAGGATTAAATTTGATTTTAGCGATAACTTTAGCAGAGACCCGTTTAATCTTCAGACCCTCCTCTGGATTAGAGGGAGGGAAAATCATTCTGCCTCCACATACAAATGAGAGGTAATTATAAGAAGCTGTATTTGAATCTCTTCCATCAGCTGTACAGGAAAATGTGTGGGTGAAGCAGAAAGCAAGAGAGGCAATGAGCCATTATTAAAATAAGTCTTGCAAAGTTTTCATCAGGTTGGGGTTGATTTGAGCGACAGATATGTTGATATTCAAAGCGTTCCACTTGCTGCATGTGGTGGGATCACACAGATCCGCCATATGCAAATCAGCCGCTACATGGCCTCTGCCAAATACTGTTAAATGAAAAATGATTAGGTCGGGCCATGCAGAGAGCGACTGATGAAGTTCCTGACATCTTCAATTCACAACAACCTTTAGTAGAAGAGCAGAAAACATGCAGCATGGCACAAAACGCAAAAACTAAGCAATGATTGGGAAAAATATGTGGTGAGATTTGGTTCTTTGTGTCAAAACAAGTGATAAAGAGGTATTTGTGGTGGATTCAGCAGCATAAAAGTCAAACACTAAATGTGTAATATTACAGCAGAGACACATGGTTTGATCATCCTTGCCCAAAGGCTCAAACAGCTTTGGACAGACACTGCATTACACATTACTCTAAGGACGTTACTGGACAACCAAGAGGCGTTTTGTAGCTGGGTTCAGAGAGTTGTAAACCCCAGATAAAGGTTCAGGAAGAAGGAAGACTGATGTCATCCACCAGGGACAACAGATCTGTGGAAAACTCTTGACAAAAGAACAGGAAGACGAGGGCAGGCCCTTTGGGAGAGTCACCGTCCCAGTAAGAGGAAGAACTACTCAAAACTGATGTAACAGAAGAAAATCCACAGGCTCTTCCCCCCCAGGGAGCTGAAGTCGGTTTTTCCCTCAGGTCAAAGTGCACACATGTTGGGACGGCTCCATGCTACATTTATGGCTCCACAGCCCAGAAAATGTTGTAATTGAATCACTGGCGGTGTGTTTGTGAGCAGACATAATTACACAAGTGAACCTTCAAGTAGATTCTCAGTCGTCCAAGACATGGCAAGCCTAAAAAATTATCTACAGATACCCAAAAAGTGACGTGTCTTCAAAACCAATAAGTTAAATAGCTTCAGATTTCATTTTTAGGGAAATTTCTTGAAAGAAACATGTTTCCTTTCTTTAACTACTGACTTAAATCTGTGATTTTGCAGTTTTCTGAGAAAGCATGCCCCACCACAATAGGTTTCCAAAGAGATGCCTTCAATACAAACGGGTGTAACCAATTGTGCAACATAAACGATGAGTTTTATTTCACTTCTTGTGACTTCAGATGGAAAAAAGCATAAACTAGACAGAGTTGTGAAGCAAACGAGACAAAGCATGCTGAGAGTTGGGGAGTAAGGTACCGTATTTTCCGGACTATAAGCCGCTACTTTTTTCCCACGCTTTGAACCATGCGGCTTATAATGAGGTGCGGCTTTACTGAAGATTTTCCTTCACCTGCCAGGAAAACTGCCTGGAAACTACACGTATGAGTTCTTATGTTGCCGCATTTAAGTTGAAGACCATCGATCTGGCAGTAAAGGAGGGAAACAGTGCTGCCACACGTAAGCTTGGCATGAATGAATCCAAGGTTCGGCGCTGGAAACGGCAGCTGGAAGAACTCATTCAAGCCAGCTTCACCCGGGGATGATGACAGCAACACGGACAGCGACACCGACATCGCCACAGAAAATGTATGTGACGAAGCTCTTCTGAGGCTGTTCAACTCCGACACTGAAGAAGAGGACTTTAATGGCTTTAGTGTGCAAGAGGAAGATGAGAGCGAATGACTTTTTCTGGTTGGCAAGTGTGTTTTATTTACTAACCAGGCATGTTTTGTGTGCAGTTTTTATTTTCTAATCGTCCAGGGCTTATTAATGCTGTGTCAGCGCTGTTCTTTTCTTCTAAACATGCAAATTACCGAACGTGTCAGTTCTGTTTTTATTTTTTAACCATCCAGACATATGAATACTTTCAGCGCTGTTTTCTATTCCAAACTTGCAGGCACGTTCACCCGTGTTTAAAATTCGTTTTGTTGAATTAAAACAACAAGGAAAAACCTCCGTGTAGCGTCTTTCTGTCTAATTATCTCATGTTATGGCCGTACATGCGCTGTGCGCCAGAGACCTGCATGTGGCTGCTGCGCCGCGGCTTGTATTCGAGTGTGGCGTGTGTGTGTGTAGAAAAACTTTTTTTTTTGCTGGTGCAGCTTAGATTGAGGTGTGCTCTATAGTCCGGAAATTACGGTACATTCCAAGGTGTAAACAGAGTCTGGCTGGATGCCACACCACTTCCTCTGACTGATACTGTAAAAACATTCCCAACCTACTTGCATTAAACACCGACTATTCAAAAGATGCACCTCACGCATATTCCAGACAATCCCAGTACAGCAAAGAGCCTTTATGCACCAACTAGAAAGAAATATGAGAAAAAGAAAAAAGCCCAACACACACCCTTGTTTCTGGGAAAGCAGCTGGAGTGAATTTGGTGGAAGTGATGCTGCTGAAACTCCCCAGATAAAGCTGTGTGCACTGTCATCCAGGGAACGGTCAACTTAGGGACACAAAGAGGATCCACAGCCTCTGAGTGTGACAAGTGACTGTTCCATAGATAGAGGTGTAGCAGGGGGTGGTGGAGAGGCGTGGGCCAGAAGGCAGGGCTATCCTATTTAAAACAGCACTCAGCCTCGTCGCATCAGGCCGGAGATACTGTATCAGTTAGGGTGGTCCTCCTGACTGGGAATGAGCTGAAGGAAAATGAGCACACACTTCTGCTACAGCAACAGTAAATAAAAGATACAAACGCTCCAAATTCCCTTTATCTGAGCATTTTCTTGCATGCAGTTATGGCCATGAATCTCAGGAAAGCAGCTTGGTTCTCTGCCCTGACTGGCAAGAAAAATGTAGGCCTTTTGGTGTGTGTGTGTGTGTGTGTGTGTGTGTGTGTGTGTGTGTGTGTGTGTGTGTGTGTGTGTGTGTGTGTGTGTGTGTGTGTGTGTGTGTGTGTGTGTGTGTGTGTGTGTGTGTGTGTGTGTGTGTGTGTGTGTGTGTGTGTGTGTGTGCTTAATTGCACATTACTTGTAGTGTGTGTTTATTACTAACAGATGGGTTAAATACAGACATCAGATTAGCATGTGTGCAAATAAACTTTTAAAAGGAAAGAACCTTTTTATTTTCTCAGCTCAAGCGCCCGGCTCTTGGACAGCATCATTAATGTGCCAAATTAAATTATTCTGCAAGAAAATAATTTCATAACAACTCATTTGCATGGCTGTATTTAAATTGTGTGCATGTTTTGAAGCTGGCAAGGGTTAAAATATATGATTATTTCTGCATTTTTTACAGTATAGAATTCTGTTTCAGTGTTGTCAGACCCCACTTCTGAGAGATCCTCACACTCCAGAGAAGATCAAAGGTCAAAGAGTCACTATTGAAGGTCTACGATGAAGGCATCGTGGTGAAATGCACGCTGCATCTCCGACACCGAGTCAGTGACAGCACAACGCCCTGCAACAAACAATCCCAAATTAGATGCATTCCTCCACACTGCAGCCAAATCGTGGCTCTAGATAAATAACTCGTCTTTCCAGAATAAAGTGCATTTTATTTGCAGCCACCTTTTGTGTAAACCTGAACCCCAAAGGCTGCCAGCACATTCTGCAAATGCTGGTTCACATTTGGTTGTCCAGTTCTTGACAGATGAGGTGCTGACTGAGAGAAAGGCAGGGTGGCATGCTGGCAGACGGAAGCCTTGGAGGCTTAGATGTAGCCCTGAAATAGCTCTGCTGCTGCATTACAGCATTACATCACAACTGAATTTATCGTCATAGCTGCCACTGCATCACGCATTCCCAAAGGTGTCACAGCATGGGTGCACCAGTGAAGCTCTGACAAGACGGCGCACACACTTTATGCAGCAGCACCACACGCACACTATTTGCAGCCTTAGGACAAGCATCTCTATAACTATTTTCCTGCACAATTTAATCTCTGCAAGGTGGTGTGTTAGTTACGATATAAAGATGTCATCCACTTCATTATACGCAGTAGACACAAGAGGCAAAACCCCGTTTCTAGTTTTCCACAAACACCTCAACGTTTGACCTGTGATGGAAGAAGAAAACTCTCAGTTCTTTTTTGACAGCTTAGCTAACATCACAGCCACATCAAAGAGGCAGAGGCAGTAGCAGCAAGAGCTTGGTGAAACTTTCTTCCCATCAGACAAACCTGACATGCTTTTCAAGCTCAAGTCTGTTGGAGCACAATTGTGAGATCAGCTGATTCACTTAGTAGGAAGGCATTCATATTGTTTCTCAAGCGGATGAACCAGTTGGTTAACATGTTTGACTTCTCCAGGCGGAGTTGTTGCAGCAGAGGTTTGGAAGTCCACCCAGGAAACAAATATTAACTGTACAGTAGCTGTTTCAACGCGGAGCAGGTTCTTCAAGAAATCACAAATGAATGAACGTCCGATCTAAACGTGTAATTCGGCTTTTATAATCGCTGTCGGCAACCCTGTGTAGACACGGGGTCAAAGGGTGGTCAAAAAGAATAAAAACATCAAAGGGAAAAATGAGTGGGATCATTTCTAACATAAAACAGTCTGAATAAAAACAAAAGAGAGGTTTCAGAGATCCCACTGTTGGCCCTGGGTCAAGAGACGATCTCCAGATCTAATTAAATGTAAAAATATTCAAATGCTCACATATTTTTCAATAATTATCAAGTAATAAATGGAAAAAATAGAATACAGACTGTTGAGGATTATGCTTCAGTCAGCAATAGCTGGCGTCACATGTCCCTGCCAGGGTTATTTTTGGGTTAGGAGGCTGAAAATTTAGGGGAAAGCTGTTACATGCAGCTAAACAACCACCATATTACGCCTGTGTTATAGAGGTCATGTTGAATTAAAAGCCAAGAATCAATTTCAGCTGGTTAGAAATAAATCTAAGCTTCAGACTGCCTGATTTAAGCTTTAAACGAGGGAGTTCTCAACTCGTGATGCCGACGTGTTTTTGGGTTACACAGCCTAAGGTTAAATAGGCAATCATGTGCTCTGCACACATGGAACTGTTCAGCCTCGTGGCGCTCATTCACTGAGAACTCACAGAGAGTTCTGGCCAGGCTAACTGAAGACAACGACCAAGAGTCTAACACGGGACGCCCAAGTCTCGAGCAGGCCTCTAAAGGGTTATTCTTCAATTCAGATTTGTTTCGCAATTTTAAAGACAACTGCACCACCCAGTCAGGCAGATGCAAGACATTTGAGTGATTGCAAAACAAATCTGCTGATTTAGGTGCTGGATGCTTCTGCATGCATGAAAAATATCCAGTGAAGATAAGAGATGAACAAAAGTTGACAGCTTGACCACTGAGCATGAAATCCTGCAGTGTAGTCTATTGGAAGGCAACGCCATGAAGAATTTGTACAGGACTGTGCACTTGGCCAGACAGACACACATCGTGCCATGAGTCATGCAGGAATGACTGGCCCAGTGAACAGCAGCAGCCCCCCCCCCCCCCCCCCCCACACACACACACACAGAGACACACACACAAGCTTAACATTATCCATCTAAACATAAAAGCACACTTATTGGGGGTATTCTCTCCGAGGTCTAGTTGGAGCAGATGCAGTAAGTGAGCATGAGCGCTACTATCACACACCAGGGGTCTGCTTTATTGGTGTGATTACATCACCCCGAGCTATGATCCTCCATGTGATAATGTTTCAGGAACACTGGGCACACAAACCAGGCCATGTGCTCCCATGTTCTGCCTGCCAAAATAAGTCAGCAGTTTCTAATACAGTATGTCTACAGTTTCACTTCGGTCTGTCCAGGTATTGTAGGGCAGCGATGTGTGGGACTTGTCAACAAGGCTGTTGTTTGTTAATGTGTGGGCCGCCTGTGCGGTCATCTCAGAACATCTGACTTCTGGTGAATCACTTTTAGGTTTTTAAACGTTCCCGGAAAATGACCAATTTGGTGATTGTGCCATACGTCACTTTCAGACACAATGCAAAATAAAAATTCAAATAAAAAAGAGCAATGTGTAACATAAATGTTCAAAATAAGAAGTGGTATTGTCTGTTCTTATTTAAACACGTGTTTGAATAAAGATGTGACACTTTGAGTGTGAAGGAGCTCTGTGACGCTGATATTAGCTGATTCACACCAAGAGAGGATGCTGATGATGACCAAGAAGAAGAGGGGCAGTAGCGGGAAGAGGAAGAACAAAGATAAATGAGGTCATACGAAACGCCACATCATGTGTTCCTTGACTTTTCAACGCAGAATAAATCTAAAGTGTTCCTTGTGTGTATAATTTTGGAATTAAGGCTGTCTTTATTTAAAAATAAATAAATAAATGATGTGATTCATCTCACCTTACAGCCCGTTAAGTCCACAGGCGCATGGACGCGTTTAACTCTTTTTATACACACAGTTGGGCCTTAAGGTGGACCTAAACTACAGCTGTTTAAATTACACGCTACAACCATGACAAGTCCTGTACAGACACCTCCGTGATGTTCCGGTCGCTTCCTGCCACCCGAAGCCCCGGTCCCTCCGGTGCTGACCGGTTAATTGGCCGGTAAGTCCTCCTACTCGTACAGCCGCTTCCTCCTCGATCACGACGCGCTCCTTCCGCATGGGCGACAGGACGGAGGGAGGCGGCAGTCACGATGAAAAGACACAACTTACCCTTAATAAGAGCCGCTCCGATGATCTCCAGGAGTAAATCACTTATATCCGGTTTCTGAGGTTACGCTTCTTCCCCTCTCAGGCAGCAGGTCTCTGGCTTGTCACATCATCCCAGTAGAGACGTTCCGATCAATAAAAACGCGTTTCTTTTCCAGCCCGATGATGGTTTTTATGTGATCGCAGGATCCAGTCGGTCCGCTCCTGTTCACCAGAGCAGCAGAGGAAGAGGATGAAGCCGGGGTAGAGCTGCTGTCCGGTCCGGATCCTCTCTCCTACACGGACGGAGCATTTCCACGCCGATCCATGCAGCGACAGGGTTAAGTTCAGTTGTAGCCTTTGGTGGAGAGTCCGCCCCGCCCTGGATCGGAGACAGTCTGTGTGAAGGCGAGCCGAGAAGCGCGCTAACCAATGGGGCAGCAGGCGGGGAGGCGCTGCTTCCCCCGGTTAACGGGAGTGAGAGACATAAGCGATACGATCAGCTACAGCGGGTCCGGGGAACGAAACTTTGAACCCAACCCTCTCCATGTTTACCACAATAAACACCCACAGCATAGTGGAGAAGTGACAGTTAATGTGTATTTACCCAAGTGTTCCAAATGTAGCTTTAAATGACAAAACTGAAATACAATCAACTCTAAAAATACAAAACTGGATCTAAATATCTAGAACGGGGATGTCTAATTATGGTGCACGGGCCATTTATGGCCACCAAAGCCAACAAAAGGGACGATATGCCTTATCAAACACTGGGTAGTTAGTTCCAAATGTTCTACTCTCTTTCTGAACGTTTATAGGTCAATCTTTCTAACATGTTCAGATAAATTTAGTAATTTGATGTTTAAAAATGGAACATGCTTATGAACTATTCACCCCACTTTCAGTGGCAGCTGGTAAATGTTTTTATTATTTTTTTTGATTGTGTACATTTATGCCGTCTGTTTACGGATACGCTAACCACATAATACCACCAGAAGCAGAGTGTGGACTCGAGTCACATGACTTGGACTTGAGTCATTATTTTAATGACTTCTGGCTTGACTTGATAAACTCTATAAAGACTTACGACTTGACTTGGACTTGAACGCCAATGACTTGCGACTTGAATCGACTTGCATCTGTTGACTTGATGATGAGCATATTTGATATTTTAGCACAAAAGTGGCACGACATGGACAAAAATCATTCTTGGTTCTGGGTGTGATCTTGTACTGCTAAATGCAGCAGCACTTTGTTTATAATCATTTTCAGTTTCTGCTTGCTTGAGCAAATAAATGAAGCTTTAAGAAGCTTTATTTCTGGAATTTATTTATTATCATTGTCATTAAATTTAAGTTGGACAGATGACTTTAATATGACTTGAAAATTCAAAGTTAAGGACTTGGACTTGACTTGGACTTCCACATCATTGACTTTGAACTCTACTTGGACTATATTTTCTTTGACTTTGACTTGACTTGAGACTTAACTGGAAAGACTTGTGACTTACTTGTGACTTGCAAAGCAGTGACTTGGTCACACATCTGACCAGAAGACACCAAATGACCATTCTTATGATGGTACGTCACACTGAGGTGATTCCTGTCTGTCTAGTGCTTTTTTACCTGCTGGAGTGTTTAGAATCAGAAGGGTTTTATTGCCATATATGTGAGAGTCCCAGCATTAGCAAAGTGCTGCGGTACTTGGTGCAAGAAAATAATGACAACAATTAAGAAATAACCACATTGAAATAATAATAACATAGGGAGGCAATAATTAAAGAAGCGGCTACCAACAACAGGTCAGTGAAGGTACTGGTCAGAGTGGATCAGTTCAGGTGCAAACACACTAGGATCATGTGACTGGATGATGAGCGTGGCTTTGTTTACAAGTCTCTGATGCCACATTCCATCATTTTACGGTTCTTCATAATAAAAATAATCTATGAGGTGTTCTCAGCTGCTCTGAAACAAAGAACAAAACAAAAAAGGACAAGTGAACTGTGGAGAGCTTCTGGTTCTGGGAGAACATTCTGAGCTGAGACTCCGCCCGGTGTCGATCTCAAACCTCTGTGACAAAAGGCTTTCCTATTTTTTGTATTGGAGACATCGACATATCCAGGGCATGCGCCAGTTATAGCGTTGGTCTATGCTGAAGATCGTTGCACCGGAAAAGGAACAGGGTATACGTCACAAGATGTTAGAACATTTTTAACTACATTGAACACATCACTTATAGTCTGCATTATGTATAGATTCTTTAGTTTCATTTCATATTATATGTTTTTTGTGACTCCTTTCTTCTTCTTCCTTTTCCTGAGAGGCCGGTTGGGTGGCACCCTAGCGCCCCCTATGGATGAGCCCCCACTGTTGAATGTTTTATTCCAGATGTTCTTACATTCCTTCAGAATGTTTATATGTAAATATGTCCAACATGTTCAAATAATTGTTGTTCTTTGATGCTTTAAGCACACATCATTTGAAAAATGCTAAACTATTCACCCTACTTCCCTCAGACGTAAGATCAAACAGCCTCAGAACCCAAACAAGGCCGAGGAACTGATTGATCCTAGAGGTGGAAAAGGGAGATGTATTTCTCACTGTTCAGGCTAGCCTAGCTACATTGTTGAAAATAGCCTGTACAATTCTAATGTTCATTTATGGTTTAGTACATGAAGAGCATTTCAAGCAATATGGAAAAAAGTTAATGAAAAAGGCTCATGAACTCTCACCCATTAGCTGTCTGCTGCTCTGTTCACAGCTACTTTAGTAGTTAACGTTTTATTATTTATTATTAATATTTTTTTTTATTCAAACCATGTTTTATAACACTGTAAAATGCAATAAACTAATCCGAGTGGGAACTGTGTTCACGGGGAGTTGGGACATCCAGCCCTACATCTTTAGTGTGCAGACTCCTGAAACAGGTTAACGGGACACTGTGGCTTTGCTCTTCAACAACAAAAGAAAGTCAGATGTTTAGAAAACATTGGAGTGAGTGTCCGCAAGGTTCCCAACTCTGATTGTGTTAAAGGGATTTGTTTCTCACAGCCAAATGGTTGGTTAAGCCAAAATCACCATTTTGAGTGGAATGAGTAAGCTGTCTACTCCTCTGCTCGACATAAAATTGTCAGCTCCACGTTGTTATGTTAGTGCTATTTGCAAAATCTAGAAATATTCTGTGTAAAATTCATTTCAGTTTCACAGAAATTTGTGTTAACTCACCATTAAAGGTGTGACAAACATCGCCTCACATTAGGGATGGGTACCTTTGACATTTGAATCGATCCGGTACTAATTCCCGGTACCTAGGAATCGATACCAGTACTTAACGGTACCAATTTTCGATACTTTTGAGTGTTTATTATTTTAATTCTCTTTTATAATTAAATATATATTTTTCTCAATATATAACCATATTTGATAAATATCACGATAAATAACATTCAACTTTTTGTATTTTAACATCGTCCTTGTAGTTTTATAAGCTGATAATTAAACTGAAGCAAACATCTTTACTGTGAACTAAATTTACTGTGTATCTTCATTCCTTTTACCGTCATTTTTCATTTGATTTTTCCTACTGGGAAGTTAGAATTTCCGAGGAGAAAGCGAACGCACCATTAGCTGGTAACAACAGTGGCAATGGAAGCTAACATATCAAGCTAACATTATCTTAAACAGTTTATTTAGCTGCTGGAGCAGATTAAAACGATGATGCCTCACACTTAGATCGTTGTCACTGGTTTCATCTTCACCCAATCACCCGTCGCATTTAGTAAAGTGAAGCCAAACTTTAGAGCGCGTTTATGTTCTTCTAGTCGGAAATTCGGAGTTCCGAGGAGAAAGCGAACGCACCATTAGCGAAACGGAAGCTAACATATCAAGCTAACCTTATCTTAAACATTTTATTTACCTACCGGAGCAGATTAAGATGAGGATGTCTCACTTAGATCGTTGTCGCTGGTTTCATCATGACCCAGTTACTCATCACATTTAGTGAAGTGGACCCAAGCTTTAGCGGGCATTCTTTCTACCATGCTGCTCTGTTTACAACTGGCTCGCAGCGACCGACGACATAACGCTCTTGCGCATGCGCAGCTGTCTTGGCAAGTTCTCGTTATGAAGGACGGGTACCGAAACGAGGCACCGTTTGAAATTACGTGAATCGGTGCTCGGTCGGTACTATGGAATTCGGTCGGTACCATAAAAAGTACCGAATTTGGTACCCATGTGTTCGACCCGAAACTCCAGCTAGATTTAAACCCTGTTTTTTAAATTAAACTGTCTAAATACGCCACCTGACCTTGGTTCTTCTCAACCAGGTGCTCACTGATGGGCCCTCCTCCCAGGCTCAGCTCCAGAAGGGTGTCTTGGTCAGGGGCTTTAAACTGTCACTCTGTCCCCTCCATGGGACCAGTGTTCGTAGCTTAAATGAACTTTTTGCGTAGGAGAGCCAGGCTCAGTTACAGAGATAAGGTGAGGAGCTTCATCATCTGAGATGAGCTCAGAGTGAAGCTGGTGCTCTACTTTATAAAAGACACACCATGGCGGCAAATCAGCATAATACTGAACCCGCCGTGGCAACATGGCCCTGCAGGAATTTTGCGGCATGCATATCGCCACGCTTGGTAGTACTATTGCTGCAGCGCCAGACTTGTGAATGCATATTACGCCTTGGCGCAACAGAGTCATGATCATGTGGAGAGTTATACTGCCGAGCTCCGACTGGAAACTATATTGGAAATGAAAGTAAAAACGAACCATAAGTTTCAGAATCAACTGAGATGATAATCTGGAGTGATACAGAGATCAAGGAGTGTCTCTCCGTTGGAACTGGAGGTCAGATCACCAGAGACTGCACAGCGACTGTGGAGGACAGACACCTTTAGGAGCAGCTGGTCAAAAAACTTCATGAGCGCGACTTCGATTTCAACAAAAAGCAAATGATGTCCAAGGTAAACGGAAGTCCGCAGCAGCGCAGAGACCGCCACCATACCCCCTTTATACCACCTTAGTGTGATCTTTTGTAAAAAGGACACAATTGCACCACGTTACCGCCACAGTCTGACCACTTATAAACAACCTAAGGCATGCCACCACGGCGTTGCGGCAAATTGGCGGCATTTTTTTCTAAAAGGCGAAGCAGGCTGATGTGGTTTAGGTGGTTTAGGCAAGGCAGCTGTATGTATATAGCACATTTCAAACACAGAGCAATTCACTGTGCTTTACACTTAGCATGAAATGGCACAACAACAACAAACATGAGAACGCAAATTAAAACAAACACAAATACAATTATAATTTTGAGCTAAAAGGAAAAGACAGAATTAAGGTTGTGCAATTACATCAGAGGTTACAGTGGAGATGACGGAGCATAAGGAACACTTTATTCAAAGGCTGATGAGCACATTACGGTTTTAAGTTTTGTTTTAAACAACACTAGAGTTGGGGCAGATCTGAGGTCCAGGTGGAGTCGAGTCCATATGTGAGCAGCATAGTAGCTAAAAGCATCTTCACCTTGTTTAGTTCTGACCCGAGGTTCTACCAGCTGATTGTTACCTAAAGATCTCAGAGCCCTATTGGGTGTTTATACAGAAATGAGATCTGACATGTATTTTGGCCCCATGCCACTGAGCGATTTATAAACTAGTAGAAGCACTTTGAAATATATTCTGTGGTTTACTGGTAACCAGTGTGGATCTAAGAACAGGAGTGATGTGCTTCGTTCTCTTTTTGAATTTATTCTTGTTAACCCTCCCACTGTCCTAGTGGGTGTGACCCTGCGAGGAAAGTTGACCATTGAGCAGGATTGATGGTTTATCCCTTGGGTCCATGTGACAAGGGTGAGGGGTGAGCACCACCTCACCCCTGTCACATGGACCCAAGGGATAAACGATCAACCCTGCTCAATGGTCAACTTTCCTCGCAGGGTCACACCCACTAGGACAGTGGGAGGGTTAAGACTCTAGCAGCAGAATTCTGAACAAGCTGCAGTTGCTTCACAGCTTTTTTGGAAAGACCAGTTAGGACCATTGCAATAGTTCAGCCGACTAGAAATAAAAGCACAAATGAGTTTATCCAAGTCTGGTCTGGTTTAGGCATCTGATTGTCACCAGGAGGGTAGGAGATTAAGTATTGTCTCTAGATTTTACATCCTCTCATACATCTTCATGCTCTCCCTTCTTTGACTATCATGTCTTGCAACATTTTGAACGGTAGTTTAATCGTTGTGCTTGCTTGGTGGACAGCACACAGTGAGAAACCCTAACAGACGATGAATTTTCCATCACATAAACCTTGCTTTGAAGGGAACAGTGAAACCACAAGTTGAGCTTCACCACTTCCACATTTAGCTCGCTGCACTTAAACTTTAAAGTTTTTCCACTGAGCTTTTACGTCCTCTGAGGTTGGGAGTAGATATCAGGGAGCATGTAGTACAACTGGCAACAGGACATTTCACAGAGCTTGCTTTATTCTTCAGTGGAGTCGGAAAATTATTCAAATGGAATTTAGAGCTTAGAATTTAGAAAACATTTAATTCAGAAAACATGCACCTCCCGCCCCCCTAAACTGGAGGAGAGTTTAGTCAGTAATAATCGGAAACACTTCAGAATGGAGTTCAAGCAAACACACATAAGTGTAATCTATTCTGCTTGCATGTCTCCAATATTTTCCTGTTTTGATTACCATTATTACCATTGTTTGATTCACTAAAACATGGACTTGCACATTCAGAGTCCCACTAATCTCATTACCAGAATTAAAGCAACATGTCCGTAACAGATGTTGTTGTAGCAGGAAGGTAAATGCAGCTGCACACTTCCAAAATTAAATCCCAAACACTCATTGTCTCAGTCTAAATCTCCTTTCCTTGTGTTTCTAAAATGAAGATTTCATTTAGGAAATAAGGCCTCTCAGCAGCACTGATAGCAGCATTGTGCTGCTCTATTTAATAAAAAGGCCATTACGGAGCCTTCCATCTGACTCACCTGGGAATATTCCTCCAGGAGTGAGAAGAAATGGATGCTGAGACGCTGAGAGGTGACAAGAGGCACAAAGCATGATGTTTTACTCAAATGGGATTTTAGGCAAAAGAAATGTCTCTTTTATAATTGATTTTTCTACTTCAAGCCCCCTGTTCCTGCTAATAAAAAATAAACATACTTAATGATATGACTTTTCTTTCTTGCCTGGAAAAACATTTGCAATATTGAAAAGGTTAGAGATGGTTATATTATTAATTTGTGTTGGAGAAATAAGAAAATTACTCACAAAAGGTAAAATAAAGATAATAAATAACTTGTTTCTTTTTCAGAAATTCAGATCAAACATAAACCTTTTTCACAAGTTGACATAATGTTCAGATGTCTTGAAGAACTACTGATTATAATGCTATAAGATCACAGTTCGTCCTGGCCGTGGAACACTGGACCAGCTCTATAGCCTTAAGACAGGGGTGGGCAATTATTTTTTCCACGGGGCCACATGAGAAATAGAAAATATTGTGGAGGGCCAGGCCAAAAGGCTGAAGTCAATTATGCATAATATTAATGGTATTTCTTTATAAAAAGCAGTAAATACCATCGTTTTTTCAAGCTGGTAAGAGTAGACTAAATGTTATAAATGAGCAAAAAGGAAAAAGTGAGGTTGGCTTACAAAAATGTGATTTATTCAAATTTCCCAAGGCAATGGTAAACAAAGTGTGCACATTTGGTTTTTGTTAAACATTTGTGACTCATATTAGTTAACAGTTTCAGTTACATTCACTCCACAACACATTTTGAGTTTCAAATATTGTTGGAAAGAGGTTCTTGGCATTCTACAGACACACAGTATTGTCTGTAAAATAAAATCACTGAACTGTGATCTTGAGAAAGAGGTTTCAAAAAAAGTGTCCCAGTTCACTGCTAGTTGCCTACATTTGTGGTCCAAACACCTGATTTTGTGTTTTTAAGCGATTTTTTTCTTATTCAGTGAGAGAAATCTAGTCTCTGCTGGGCTTTAACGAGTGCATCAAAGTCAGGTTGAATGTCTGAGGTGGAGATGCGAAGCACAGCTGACAAATGATCATCAGTGAGAGAGGATCTATACCTGGATTTTGTAAACTTCATCATTGAAAATGTTTGTTCACAAATGTAGGTAGAGCCGAAGAAAACCAACATCTTCTGAGCATGTCTCCTCAGGTTTGGAAAGTTCACCTCCTTAAGAGAAGAGTAGAAATCCAGCAGAAATCCTGAATCTCTGCTTTCGAGTCCCAAACCCTCTTCAGCACTTTCCCCAGGCTGAGCCATCTGACAGCTGTGTGGAGTCCTCCAAAAGAGCCACAAACTGTCTGTGATTCATTGCCCGTGCCCTGATGAAGTTTATTATTTTAGTAACAACATCAGTAACATGGTTGATTTTTAGCACTGACTTGCACAACACATGTTGGTGTATAATTCAATGCAAAAACACCAATTTTTGATCTGCATCGATTTCTGTCACTTTATCTTGCGTTTCAAAAGTCCGACATTTTTCCCTGTAAGCCGGGCGTACACTGTGCGACTTTTTCACTCGCAGCGTTCAGCTTCAGCTCAAACTGTACGACTTCCTCGCAGGGCAGATCTCACGAGTCATGTGCTCACACTGTACGACCCAGTTCTCGTATGCGACCTGACTGCTCACACTGTACATCTGGTAGCAACACGTCGGCCCTAAAAATGTGCTAAAAATAGCAGTTTTTACTCAACACGTCAGAGTTTTTTGTCTTGTCTTGCCTGTTGTCCTTCGGGAGTGCTGCAGGAGGACACACAGGGATTTATGGGGGTTGGATGAGGAAAACGAAATAAAGACAGTAAATCTGTGTTTTGTGATCAGTTTAATTTGACATGAACGCGACAAACACGCTTTCTTGACAATCTTTGTGAAAAAAAAAAACGTGTAGAAACAAAAACGAACAACGTGTGTTATTAGGGAAATAGCGAGCGACCGGCGTTGATGCAGGATTGCGCGCGTATGCGCCGTGAGCGGTTCTGATACTTTTTGGGTGCAGCTGCTCACAGCGCCGCTTCAACAGTGCGATACCCTCACGAGGGACGAGCGAAATATTAAACACGACAGAAGTCCGTGCGACCTCACGACTGCTGATCGGCGGCTGGTCACGTGGTGTTAATCGCCTCTCGTAACCCCCTGTACACTACACGACCGCTCGGCGCAAAACTCGCCCCGATGTCGTGGATTCTCGCACGACTGGAAAATCGGCTCAAAAAATTGAAAAAGTCGCACAGTGTACGCCCGGCTTAAGATTTGGACAACCGTCTGTTGTGACACCTGACAGTCTCTCCCATTTCAATCCCAGAGTGTCCGTACACGCATTTACCTCTGTAAAAAGATCACTCCCTGTCGTTGTCCCTTTCATCGACCGCATTGCTGCCCTCTCCTCTGTGAGCTTGAAGTCCGTTATCCCCGGAAAAATACGAGCAGCTGGGCTGTGTCCCGGACATCACAGCTCCCGTCTAATGAGAAAAAGTCAAAACTTGCCACTTCACGTTGCAGCTGAAGCTCCAGGTTCCCCGCAATGTCCTCGATCCTCCTGGTCACGGTTCGCCTGGACAGCGGGATTTGCTCAACTGCGCCTTTTTTTTCAGGGCATATTAGTGCGGCAGAGTCCACCATGCACTCTTTGACAAACTCTCCCTCCGAAAACGGCTTGCTGTTTTTAGCTATTTTGTGGCATATCACAAAGTTGGCCCTGGTTGCTGCATCCCTGGATGTGTGAAGCTTAGTAAAACAGCCTTGCTGCTTTTGCAACTTTGCTAGCAAAGCTTCGGATGTCCGTGCCCTCTCAGCATCAGACAAGTTCTTGTATTTTTCCGAGTGTTTCTTGTCGTAATGCCGACTCAAATTGTAGTCCTTAAACACGGCAATCTCCTCCCCGCAAACCAAACACAAGGCTTTACCTCCGACTTCAGTAAAAAAAATACTTAGCAGTCCAATTTTTGTTGAAAATCCTGCATTCGGCATCTTTTTTTATTTTTTTTTTGCATGAGCGGACATTTCTCAGGCTACGATCACCATGTCAACCGCGGGCACTTGTTGCTATACGTATTGCGTCATTGTGCACGTAAAAAACAATTTCAAAATAAAAGCAATGTAGCCTTAGCCCATGCATGAGGTAAAATGAGAAAATACATTTATTTTGTAATTTCCAATTAACCTTATGCGGGCCGGTCAAAGTCAACCAAAGGGCCGGATGTGGCCCGCGGGCCGTAAAATGCCCAGGTCTGCCTTAAGAGGATCCTGGAGGGTGCGTGGGAGTTCGCCCAACCAATCTACTGTGTTTTGTGTATTTGGAGGAGTTTGACCGCGTCCCTCAGGGGGCCCTTTGGGGCCAGTACTCTGGGAGTATGGGGTACCAGGCCCCTTGATATGGGCTGTTAGGTCCCTGTATGACCATTGTCAGAGCTTGGTTCATATTTCTGGCATTAAGCTCGTTCCCGGTGAGCGTTGGACTCCACCAATGCTGCCCTTTATCACCGATTCTGTTCATAACTTTTATGGACAGGATTTACAGGTGCAGCCAAGGTGTTGAGGGCATCTGTTTTGTTGGCCTAAGGATCAGATCTCTCTGCTTTTTGCAGATGATGTGGTCCTGTAGGCTTCATCAGAATGTGACTTCTGGCCTTCGCTGGAGCGGTTTGTGGCAGAGTGTGAAGCAGCTGGAATGAGAATCAGCTCATCTAAATCTGAGACCGTGGTCTTGAGTCAGAAAAGGATAGAATGCCTTCTCCGGGTCAGGGATGAGGTCCTGCTCCAAGAGGAGGACTTTAAGTTTCTCGGGGTCTTGTTCACCAGTGAGGGAAAGATGGATCAAGAGATTGAAGGGGGGACTGGTGCTGTGTATAGATGTCAGTCTGGGTGAAGAGAGAGCTGAGCCGGATGGCGAAGCTCTCGATTTACCAGTCAATCTATGTTCCTACCCTCACCTGTGGTCATGAGCTTTAGGTAGTGACCGAAAGAACGAGATCACAGATACAAGCGGCTGAAAAAATTTTCTCTGCGGAGTGGCTGAACTCTTCCTTAGAGGTAGGGTGAGAAGCTCGGTCATCTGGGAGAGGCTCGGAGTAGATCTGCTGCTCCTCCACATTGAGAGAAGCCAGTTGAGGTGGCTCGGGCATCTGATTAGGATGCCTCCTGGACGCCTCCCTGATGAAGATTTCTGGGCACGTCCAACCGGGAGGAGGCCTAAAGGGAGACCCAGGACACGTTGGAGGGACTATGTCTCTCACCTGGCCAGGGAACGCCTTGGGATTCCCCCTGAGGAGCTGGCCCAAGTGGCTGTGGAGAGGGATGTCTGGGCCTCTCTGCTGAGGCTGCTGGCCCGTGACCCAAGTCACCTGACTCTGGATAAGCAGATGAATATGAACAGATGATCAAAGTACAAAATTATTACTCAGTTTAACTTTCAGGCATGATCGTTTGTAGTTTAAATGAGTCGACTCCTTCTAATTATTTAAATCATCATATTGCTCGAAGTACAGGGTGAGGAGGCGGAGTAGCAACCATTTTTCATTCAGACCTATTAATCCATTGCCAATTAATAGTCACAATTCTTTTGAACATCTTATTCTTAGTTTTCCTAATCCAGATTGCAAAACTGTAAAACCACTCTTGTTTGTAGTTTTATATCGTCCACCAGGCCCTTACTATGAGTTTTTGGATCAGATCTCTGATTTTGTATCTGATTTGGTGCTAAATACTGATAAGGTCATTGTAGTGGGGGGTTTTAACATTGATATGGACATTGGAAATGATAGCCTCAATGTAGCCTTTGGTTTAACTCAAAGAATATATAGCTCCACCCACTCCTACCATCATACATTAGCCCTTGTGCTGACTTATGGCATAAAATGTGAGGAAATAACGATGTTTTGATATTATGTGTTTTACCGATATTTCCACATAATCCAGTCCTCTCGGACCACTTTTTGATAACCTTTGAGTTTTTATAACTGAGTTCTCAAGACATGTAAGTAAATTTCACCATAGTCGGTCTCTATCTTACAACGCTGTTGCAACTTTTAAATCAACTGTTCCATCTTTACTATCTTCAGCATCTCAGAGGAACGTTGCAGATGGCAATATTTTCATTTCTAGCCCCTCACAAATTGATGATTTAGTTCATAATGTTACTTCTTCTTTACGTGTAGCATTAGATGATGTTGCCCCTTTAAAAAGAAGGTAATTAAGCACAGGAAGCTGGCTCTCTGGTTTAATTCTGATTTACAAACTTTAAAACAAAACTTTAGAAAATTTGAGCGAACATGGCGCTCTACACACCAGGAGGAGTCCTACTTATCCTGGAAAAATAGTCTTGGGCTTTATAAAAATAAGCTTCGACAAGCTAGAACTGCATAGTTTTCATTGCTAATTGAGGAGAATAAGAATAATCCTAAATTTCTTTTCAGTGCAGTTGCCAAACTTACACTGAATCATAGCTCTGAACCATATATTCCTTAGCCCTCAGCAGCAACGACTTTATGGGATTTTTCACGAGTAAAATTAATTCTATTAGAAACAAAATCTTTAGCATCCTCCCTAATGCGATTTGTTCTTCCTCAGTAAGTGAGGCAGCATCTGAGGTAACTGTAGAACCTCATCTGTGCTTAAACCGTTTTGATCCATTTGAGCTTTCAGAGTTATCAAAAATATTAGCTTCATAAACCTTCAACCTGCATTTTAGATCCAATCCCAACCAAATTATTTAAAGATTCATTTCCTTTGGTTACTGCTCCCATTCTAGATGTACCGGTAATCAATCTATCCTTAGTAAATGGATACGTACCACAGGATTTTAAGGTTGCTGTAATCAAACCTTTACTTAAGAAACCTTCTCTGGATCCAGATGACCCAATGAATTATAGACCAATATTTAACCTTCCATTTTTATCCAAAGTCCTGGAGAAAATAGTGGCCAACCAAGTATGTGAGCATTTAAACACTAATGATCTGTTTGAGGAATTTCACTGTGGTTTTAGAGAGTATCACAGCACTGAAACTGCAATAGTGAGAGTTACAAATGATATTCTCATGGCCTCGGATAAGAATGTTGTGTCTGTTCTAGTCTTGTTAGATCTCAGTGTTGCTTTTGACACAGTTGTTCACGATGTTCTTTTAGAAAGGCTTGAACATGTTATAGGGATCAAAGGAACAGCGCTAGGCTGGTTTAAATCCTATGTAGTGTTGACAAATTGATGATTTTAATCTGGTATGACCACGAAGATGTAATATTCTATATAAATATAAAATAGTAACCTGCAAGGTCTTTATGGTAATTAATCAGGACATTCTAGGAGTGAATTCAGAAGATGTAGGTTCTTCGCTTTTTCAGTGATCAACCACGCTTCGTGTTACTTCAAGAAAGAATCAAGTTTATAAAAGCAAGAATTTATTTTACAAACAGTTTAAAACATGACTAATAAATTAAGCATTTAAGGTGAATGAGTGGAACTAAGGTGCTGAAGTAACCAATGTGTAAATGTGATATTTATCAGAGCTTCCTTGTCAAATTAAGCTGAGTTCTGGTAAATAAATTTGGAGTGCGTTAAGCTTATGAAGTTATTGTCATCAAAATGCATCCAGACGCAATCTCTGTGTTCTACTTGCCCTTTTGCTGACCATTGTCAGGATCCGAAGGTCAGGGAGGTCAGATGACCTCGGGGCACCCAGGTCCGGTATTTTGACCACAAGGTAGCGACTTTCCCCGGTCCAAAAGATGTCAACAGGCAATACAGGATGGAATCAGCTTGCATCTCAGAAATAACTCTTAAGGAGTGAACAATTCAGCTTTGTTCTAGAGGAAGTGTTTCTCATCAGCTTTGCAGGAGAAAAAAAGTTTTTTTCGACGTGTAAAAATCTTGGATGTTTCTAGAGTATTGCAACAGATGGCCAGTCTGAGCGAACTCTTCTGTACTCTCCAGAACTGAAGAATCTCTCAGTCTGTTTTACTTTTAAAGTTTAGCTGTTATGATTTGGGCAGCCAATCAGAGGCTGACAGGAAAGTTGATGTTACCAAGGCAACACAGAAACACGCCTTCTTCAATATGGAGACTCTGATCTGTGTGAAAGGTCTAGCTATGTGGAATTAGCCGTACTTGTTATTGTGAAGCAGGTGTAAGGACCTTGTCGTCAAAACAAGGTGAACACAGTCTAGTAGATAAACATAACATCCACTCAGTGAGTTAGATTAATGAAGCATTTCATTTCATTAAAATTATTTTACCACAAGTGATAATAAGCAAATGTTTATTTAATAATTAAATATTTCAAAAGTCATAGACAAAGTTAGTAATGATTTAGTATAATAACTCTTGCGTTTAGCAACTGATCCGAGCTGGGTCTTCTTTCTTCTGGAGCTGAGACCTTGAGGAAAGTAAGTTAATGTTTTGATTTAGACTTGTGGAGTCTTAATCCCAGCTGGTGTGAAGGCAGACTTGTTTAAAGGGAACACGAACACAAGCAATGTTGTGTCTCCTTAATGACCAGATGTTGAATAGATGGTAGAAGGTCAGGCTGTACCTAAACTGACCATTGCTGGACGCTATACCTATCTGTCTGATAGATTTCATTTTGTAAATGTACATGACAAATCTTCATACTCCAGGGTTACTTGTGGAGTACCACAGGGTTCAGTGCTTGGACAAATTCATTTTACTATGTATATATGCTTCCAATTGGTAAAATCATTAGACAGCATGGGATAAACTTATACTGCTATGCTGACGATACTCAGTTATATCTATCCATTAACCCTGATGAACCTCATCGGTTGGGTAGATTACAGGCTTGTCTTGAAGACATAAAACATTGGATGACTCAAAACTTTCTGCTTTTAAATCAAGACAAGACTGAAGTTCTCATCTTTGGACCTGAAATTCAGAAAAGGAAATTGCTTAGTCAGTCACCTGACCTGAATGGCATTAAATTAGTCTCCGAGAACAAAGTAAGGAACCTTGGTGTTATCTTTGACCAGGACATGTCATTCAAATTCCACGTTAAACAGGTTTGTAGGATTTCTTTTTTCCACCTTCGGAATATTGCTAAGATTAGAAGCATACTTTCCAGGAGTAATGGTGAAAAACTAGTTCATGCATTTATTACATCAAGACCGGATTACTGTAATTCATTACTCTCAGGAAGTCCACAGAATGTAGTTAAAAGTCTTCAGCTTGTCCAAAATGCTGCAGCTAGAGTTCTGATGATTCTCCTGTCTTGGCTGCCTGTTAAATTAAGAATAGATTTTAAGATCCTTCTCACATTTAAAGCTCTTAATAATCAAGCTCCATCATCTGATTGTTCCATACGTTCCTAACCGAGCACTTTGTTCTCAGACTGCAGGTTTACTGGTGGTTCCCAGAATATCTAAAAATGAGATGGGAGGCAGATCTTTTAGCTATCAGGCTCCTCTCCTGTGGAACCAGCTCCCAGTTTTACTCCGTGAGGCAGACACCTTGTCTACTTTTAAGACTAGGCTTAAAACATTTTTATTTGATAGGGCCTATGGTTAAAATCTGGTGTTAGCCTACATCTGGACAAGTGGGGGAGTAGAGGGAGGTGGAGTATACAGTCGGTAAAGACGACTCTCCCTTGCCCTGCTTCCAACATGCCTCCATCTAAAAAGCTAGGTTATGCAGAGTTATCTCTGTAGTTATGCTGCTATAGGCTTAGACTGCTGGAGGACATACTGACCACTTTCCACAATTGACTACTTTCTTCTACAATCTGCTCTTTAACTGCATTATTTCTTGCTATTTCAGCTGTTAACTTTGTTTTTTCTCTAAGTGTTTTTCTCCCCAGAAGAAGCTACAATGATGTTCTGCTGAGCTATGGTGGCCTCATGGAGGGGCCATCGGCTAGCACACTGCTGCTAACCACTTAAACATTCTCCCTCTCCTGATAATAACATTTTACTTTCTTTGACATTGAGTGTGCCACTACTAGTTTACCCATTTAATTATAGATTCACTAGGATAAACACAATAAAGTGTATCTCTCACCAAATAGAATATTTACTAAAAAAATCACAATGTAACCATAGAAACACTTGGTACTTGGCATATATGTTGTGTGTGTGTGTGCGTGAGTGCGTGCATGTGTGTGTGCGCGTGTGTGTGTGTGTGTGTGTGTGTGTGTGTGTGTGTGTGTGTGTGTGTGTGTGTGTGTGTGTGTGTGTGTGTGTGTGTGTGTGTGTGTGTGTGCGCTCTGTCTTCATCCCCAGTGAGTCGTGGAGGATGGCTGCTTAAACTGAGCCAGGATCCTCTGGAGGTTTCTTCCTGTTAAAAGGGAGTTTTTCTCTCCACTGTCGCTAAATGCTTGCTTAGTATGAGGATTGCAGTAAAGACTCTGACACTAGTCAGTGACTTGATGCAACCTGCTGGGTTCCTTATATAGGAAACTTTTTTCTGATTGGCGTAATGACCTGACCTGTATTGGAATGTTTACTATGTGAAGAGCCTTGAGACAACTCTTGTCGTGATTTGGCGCTATATAAATAAACTGGAATTGAATTGAACTGAATTGTAGCTGACTTGCATTTACATAATTATTTAAAAATCTAAGCAAATTAGAATTTTGACCACTCATCAGGGAAACAAGTGAAGCAGATTGTGAGTCAGATATTCTTGTTGGCAAATAAAACAGTAGGTAAAGTTAAAGCTTTAATTTCTTAATATTGCTGAGTGAAATTAGAAATCCTGATGATAATTAGCAGTTATTTAAAAGGTAAAAAACAAAAACTTTGGATGTTCCACCTTCAGCATGTATGGAAAGCATCATAATTTAAATCCTAAAACAGATGGAGCTGTAATTTGCATGCTGGAGTTTCCAAAACTCTAAATTTGAGAAGTGACACATTTCCTCTGCAAGTCTCAACATTTCACTGAGTTGTTTTTAAACTGAGAAAAACTATCGCGTTTCTTTTTTTAGTGTTATGGGATTTCAGACATCTAAATGTGAACCAGTAAATAAAAGAGGACACATTCCGTAAAGGATTTGCTGTGCACACGTCTTCCACTATAAAACTGCACTGACGTACAGGAAGGAAATCAACAATCTTTCAGGCTTTAACCATTTATAGAAACTATAATTGTGGTTTCCAGACTTTGTGACTCCACCAGTGGCTTTCTCTAACATTTGCTGCATTTTACTAAATAAACTTACTTTGTTTCAATCTGAAGTTCAATCAGTCTCAGCTAACTCAAGCCAAACATCAGCTCAAGCTATTTCGAAGACATGCTTGTAAAATAAACAATTTCGTTGCAGGAATGAGTTATTCCGATTTCTTCTACTCTTTAACGTGTACTGATCTCTGTGAGGATGATTTAGTGATCCTCCAGGAGTCCCTGATTGATTTGCCATGAAGTCACGGTAATTAATGGTGACGTTTCCCACGAGGCTGCTGAGGGTAAAGCTGGGTCAAAGGCAGCGTGACGGACCCGTAGGAGCACTCAAGAATCCCTGAAGGCCCATCAGTCACATACAGATAAAAGGCTGGACCTCAAAGATAATGTTAAACCAAAGGGACGGTCAGATGATTCATAAACTGCTTCCTAGTTCCTCCAACAGACAGAAGACGATCGTTTTTGGGGAAAGAACAGAGGCACTTCTTTTGTTTTTGCTCACATGAGCAGGACGTGATGTTCAGTATCTTCCAAATAGATCAAACATGGTTGATCACTTTACTTTTTAAGGACTGCTGAGTCATTCCACTTCATCCCTCACATTAGAAAGTAGCAGTTTGAACAACATTTGCTTCACCAACACTGCTCAAACACTCAAGAGTCACTGTGATAAAATGGACGTCAGATTAACCCTAACCCAATATACCAGTACTACAGCTACGGCTAAGATGTGCTGCAGCAGAATGAGGCTAACAAAGAAATCAAGAGTGTTAGAAAAGCTTCTGTTTAGTCACGATGTGCAGATTTACACTCTTTTATTTGTGTGACAAGATCCGAGACAGAAACTCACCGACTGACTCAACGGCTTAAGTTCACGAGAGCAACAGGTGTGAGCCGAGGCAAGGAAAATGTTATCAGCGAAGGTCGGGAAAAGTCGGAGGACTGCGATTTGTTAAGCAGCTTGAATCAATAAACCAAACTGCTGAAGGTTTTGCCTTTTAATGATCTACTAAAGTGGTTACGGCAGACCTAACCCTCACGTTTATGTAGTAGATGCTACTATATGGTTATCTATTCAGCTGTGTGAGTTAAAAATAAACTGCATTCCACAGAAATATGTCTTAACTTTTATACCACGAAGGACTGCTTAAATGATGCAGTGTGTGTGTGTGTGTGCGTGTGCGTGTGTGTGTGTGTGTGTGTGTGTGTGTGTGTGTGTGTGTGTGTGTGTGTGTGTGTGTGTGTGTGTGTGCGTGTGCGTGCGTGTGTGCATGCACGCGTTTCAGATAAACAATCTCCATATGGTCTAAATTATGTACATACCGGTGATTGTGTGGAACCTGTGGTCACAGAGCCTGTTTCTTCATGGCTTTGTTGAGCCGCTGTGTGAACCGGGTGACACGAGGAGGAATTTCTCCCAGTGAGAGCTGCAGCACACAACACCACTGATGTAAACAACAACAGAGGCTCCTGAATCATTAATTATCATCCATTTTTAATCATATCTCATGCAAATCCCTACCTGGTGTATGGCAAAAGAGAATCCATCACTGCTGGTGTTTTGTGTATGATGCTTTTTTAAAAGTCATGTAATAACAAAGATACCATAATAATCTAGCCACAAAGCCAGTGGTTGACTCAGATATTTCCCTGTTTTTTATTTATCTTTTCATATTGCGAAAGAAAGCTAGAAATAAATTATTTTAAAAATATCACGGCACACCCACTTTATTTTGTGTTATTTGAGACTAGATGGAAGACTACGAGCACTAATATTCAGGTTAAACATTGTGAATGTACTATTTTTAGATCATGGCTTTCACATTGAAGTATTCCAGCTGTGTGTGTGTGTGCGCACGCTCGTGTGTCAGAAGCAATCAGCTCACCCTTTCATATTGAGCTGTATAAAAATGAGTGATCTTGTCTTTTTGATGCATTAAGTGAAATAAAGTTGATGCATTTCTGGAAAAATAAAAACAACCCAGCTAATGCACTCAGGCACAAGAAAAGTAAAGAAAAGAAAAGTAACACACACACACACACACACACGAATATATAGACATAACCATTCAGAAACACAAAGCTCGGGAGAATTTTGACTTGCCAATCAACCAAAATACGTATTTTATTTATCTATGAGCGGATCTGGGTGTACCTGGCAAAACGCCACACATAAATGGTCTAAGCTCCATTCTCCACACCGACAGACTGCAGCTGGGTGTTGAACCAGCATCTTCATGCTGCACAACAACGGTTATACCAACCATGATAAACTGACTAGTGTAAAAATAAAGCTGGCTGTAGCTAAAATGACTTTGTTGGTCTATCAGCGCAAAGATCCAACAATTAGCGCATTGACATGGTTTCCATCACAAACTTAAATGCATCACAACAAAAACCCAGGAAATGTTCTCCTAAGAGACTCAGCTACACAGCAGCCTGCAGCGATTTGTTACAGGTTTCTCCGACTCATAAATTAGTAAGTTATTTTTAGTCAGGCAGCATTCTGCTCGACCATCTGCACAAACAGATGAGTCGCTGGTGCTTCTGCTCAGCGTCACAACTAGTGAGATGCCTGCCGGAGATAAAAGTGAACCAGAATACCAAAATGTGTCAGGCTGAGATTCATCTGAGGGAGCAACAATGACACGCTGACAGGCAGTGGAAACTCAGCCATCACAGACAATGCCTTCACTAGCTCGCCCGCTTTGTCTAAACCAACAGTCCGTGTCAGAAGACTTGGGCTGAACACGCTCAGCAGTTTTCCTTTTCATCTGGAACTTTGAACCAATACAGGCCTTCAGGCTCTTTACTGGGCTGCTTCTGTGACATGATCTTCTTACAAATACTGCTATTGACAGAAATATGTTATTGTCTCCTTCTTTTAAATCATTTTAAAACTTTAACAAGACAAAAGGCTGTGATAAAAGACAGCACATGATAAAAGTAGGTAAATGTTTTATCTGTAAATATTTACAACCTTTGTTGTGTTGTTAAAGTATATCATTTTATTCTGATTCCAGTGACATGTAAGCCTACTTTTCATCTGTTTGTGCATTATATCCAGACATGAATAATCATAGCAATGTATTTATTAGATCAATGGTTTTTATGTTTTCTTTTCTTGTGCTATTATTGACTTTTTTATCTGTTTTTTGTTTTGTTTGTTGTGATTTTTGTCCTTTGCAACTCTTTGGTCATCTCTCCAGCTGTTTTTAAATGTGCTATAGAAATATAAAATGGTATGGTATGGTGGTGAGTTGGATCAGATGGCAGGGGAACATGCCGCGTAGACCTGGCAGACCCAAACGCATAGTGAGGGTCTGCTGGGAACGCCTGGCAGAAGAACCTGTCAAGACGGTCTTCAACTCCCACCTCCGGCAGAGCTTTGACCACGTCCCGAGAGCAGTGGGGGACATTGAGTCCGAGTGGGCCTTGTTCCACTCTGCGATTGTCGAGGCGGCTGTTGCTAGCTGTGGTCGTAAGGTGGCCGGTGCCAGTCGTGGTGGCAACCCCCGTACCCGCTGGTGGACACCAGAGGTTCGGGGAGCCGTCAGGCTGAAGAAGGAGGCCTACAGGGCGTGGCTGGTCTGTGGGTCTCCGGAGGCAGCAGACAGGTACCGGATAGCCAAGTGGGGTGCAGCAGTGGCAGTTGCCGAGGCAAAATCTCGGGTGTAGGAGGAGTTTGGTGAGGCCATGGAGAAAGACTATCGATCGGCTCCAAAGAGGTTCTGGCAAACTGTCCGGCGCCTCAGGAGAGGAAGGCAGCAACTCGCTCACACTGTTTACAGTGGGCATGGGGAGCTGCTGACGTCAACTGAGGCTATAGTCGGACGGTGGAAGGAATACTTTGAGGAGCTCCTCAATCCAACCAATGCGCATTCCGAGGAGGAACCAGAGCTGGGAGGCCTGGGGATGGACTGTCCGATCTCGGGGGCAGAAGTTGCTGAGGTAGTCAAACAACTACACAGCGGCGGAGCCCCGGGGGCGGATGAGGTTCGTCCTGGGTATCTCAAGGCTATGGATGTTGTAGGGCTGTCATGGTTGACACGTCTCTACAACATTGCGTGGTCATCGGGGGCAGTTCCTAGGGAGTGGCAGACCGGGGTGGTGGTCCCCATCTTTAAGAAGGGTGACCTGAGGGTGTGTTCCAACTATAGGGGGATCACACTCCTCAGCCTCCCTGGAAAGGTCTACTCCAAGGTACTGGAGAGGAGGGTCCGATCGATAGTTGAATCTCAGATAGAGGAGGAGCAATGTGGTTTTCGTCCTGGCCGTGGAACTGTGGACCAGCTCTATACCCTTGCAAGGGTGATGGAGGGGGCATGGGAGTTTGCCCAACCAATCCACATGTGTTTTGTGGATTTGGAGAAGGCTTATGACCGTGTCCCCAGGGGCACCCTGTGGGGGACGCTCCAGGAGTATGGGGTGGGTGGCTTTCTGTTAAGGGCCATTCAGTCCCTTTACCAGAGGAGCGTGAGTTTGGTCCGCATAGCCGGTAGTAAGTCGGACCTGTTCCCAGTGAGGGTTGGACTCCGCCAGGGCTGCCCTTTGTCACCGGTTCTGTTCATCACTTTTATGGACAGAATTTCTAGACGCAGCCGTGGTGTGGAGTGTGTCGAGTTTGGTGGCAGGAGAATCTCGTCTCTGCTTTTTGCGGATGATGTGGTCCTCCTAGCTTCATCCAGCTCTGACCTTCAGCTCTTGCTGGGTAGGTTCGCGGCCGAATGTGAAGCGGCTGGGATGAGGATCAGCACCTCCAAATCTGAGACCATGGTTCTCGACCGGAAAAGGGTGGCTTGCCACCTCCGGGTCGGGGGAGAGGTCCTACCTCAAGTGGAGGAGTTTAAGTATCTCGGTGGTCTTGTTCACGAGTGAGGGTAGGAGGGATCGGGAGATCGACAGGCGGATTGGTTCGGCGTCTGCAGTGATGCGGACGCTGAGCCGATCTGTCGTGGGGAAGAGGGAGCTGAGCCAGAAAGCCAGGCTCTCGATTTACCGGTCGATCTACGTCCCAATCCTCACCTATGGTCATGAGCTTTGGGTAATGACCGAAAGAACGAGATTGCGGATACAAGCGGCCGAAATGAGTTTCCTCCGTAGGGTGGCCGGGCTCAGCCTTAGAGATAGGGTGAGGAGCTCGGACATTCGGGAGGGACTCGGAGTAGAACCGCTGCTCCTCCGGATCGAAAGGAGCCAGTTGAGGTGGTTTGGGCATCTGGTCAGGATGCCTCCTGGACGCCTCCCCGGGGAGGTGTTTCGGGCATGTCCTGCCGGCAGGAGGCCCCCGGGGCGACCCAGGACACGTTGGAGAGGTTACATCTCCAATCTGGTCCGGGAACGCCTTGGGGTCCTGCCGGAGGAGCTGGTGGACAAGGCCGGGGAGAGGACGGCCTGGAGCTCCCTAGTTGGGATGCTGCCCCCGCGACCCGGACCCGGATAAGCGGAGGAAGACGACGACGACGACGGTATGGTATGGTAACAGTCAAAATCCCCCCAATAATAATAATTAATATGTGTTAAAAATAAATTCAATCAAAATATTTCTGATTCTTTTTTTTTTGGTGAAATAGAAAATTTTATTGTAAAAATTGTGAATTATAAAACAACTGCTGTTATTTTAAAGGTGACCTGAAAATTAAACGTGTTTTTTCTGTGAGTTTTTGGTTGATGGCTAATTCTGCCAGATAGTGATTTTGCAAATGAACCAATAATGAGACCAGGAAAACCCACTGAGCCTCAGATTGAAAAAATAAGTCCTTTTTCAAAATATGTGTATATTTTTGAGCTGGTGCAGAAGGATTTGCTACAGAAAACTGTCAGCGCTGAGTGCTGCAGGCACAAGGACATCAGAACCACGGGGAGGCGGGAAAAATGACACTTTGGAGTGAGGTTGCTTCCAGAGAGAATAAGCATGTCAGAAATAATAAACATGCCCTGTAATTTAGAGAATCATTTAAACAGCAGTAGTCTGGGTTAATATGTGAATAAATGAACAAATGACTTAAAAAAAGGCTATAAATAAGAAGGTAGGCTTTGTAGTGTGAGAGATATTAAACATCTCAAACAGGTGAAGGATTATTTTAAAGTTTGTCATCTTTCTGAAAGAAAACTAAAATGTTTTTTCTATTCTTTTTTAAAATTTTCTTTAATTTTGTTGTTCTTTTTCTTATATAATTGTCGTAAACCCACACGGCCATATACTTTTCATCTGCACATTGGCTCTTTAACAGTAGGATCTGTATTATACTTTCCCCATGAAGCTGCAGACTGTGGCACAGCCATGTCATCCACAATTAGTGTTCCAGGGAGCCACATGGACCCACATGCAGTCACCGAGCTTAGGGCCAAACCAGCGCCTTCCACTTCCCGGCTCATGCAGTGGAGAACACGCTTACAAAAATCATCATCCCACTGAGGCTGAAACAAGACAGCTGCAAAAACTGTTTTGCACAGAAGCAGAATAAGTTATTGCTGTGAATAAAAACATCTTTTGACCATTTAAATAAAGAGGGAATCAACTTGAACTTTGTTTTTCAGCAGAAACACGTAGCATTCATAGGCATCATTTTAGCCAGGGATGCTGGAGACCTCCAATATTTATAATTGGCAGTTTTGTCTCTACCAGTGACATGTCACACATGGTCAGTGTGGCTGGGTGGGACCAGGTGGGAAATTGGCCATTCCACTAACCTCCCCAGAAAAGACCTCCTCCTTAATAAATCACATTCATGTTCACAGAAGTCATTAATTCATCATCTTTAATTATTACATAAATGCTAAATCCAATTAATGTATTTATTTTAATCATATTATATATATGTGTGTGTGTGTGTGTGTGTGTGTGTGTGTGTGTGTGTGTGTGTGTGTGTGTGTGTGTGTGTGTGTGTGTGTGTGTGTGTGTGTGTGTGTGTGCGTGTGTGCGTGCGTGTGTGTGTGTGTGTGTGTGTGTATACAGTGTTGGGAAGGTTAGTTTTTTAAACAAACTAGTTCAAAGTACAGTTCATATTTCTAATATTTCTATTTTCCAGTTTCTAATGATTTTGCAACAATCTGAACCTATTTTACATGAGTTTATGCTGAATTTAAATATTTTTGTTGTACTAATGTAATGTACAAATATAGTGTATTGTGTGACATCATTCTAATTAGCTTAATATAAAATGGGTATTTCAGTATAATTTTAAATATACTAATGTTCCTCTTTTTCTGCCTGGCTGCCCAAATAGCTGCTTCTTGAATGATAAGGTGAGATTGTTCTTGGAGGTGTGGGTGTAAGTGTTCACTGCATGACAAGGAGAACAGTGGATAGACCTGATAGAGCTGTGGATCTCCAGAATGTGTGGAATTATAGGAACATGGGAGTCTTTTGGGTTGGCATAGCTAGCCCAGTGGCATCTTCTTATACTGATTGGCATAGCTGTATCAGTGCCAAAGCGAGGACTACAATTTTAAAGCCCAGTTTCACCAAGAGGGAGCCCATTGACTTCCTACAAGAGGTGGTTTACAGATGATGGAGGCTCTACAGCTCCAAAAAAAGTCAAATGCATACCCTCCAAAGAAAGTTTGCAAGGGCATGATTGGACGTTGTCCCATCAAAATTGATACAGGACGGTGCCGACACTGTGCTAAAGGCATTTGTCAATGGCTAAAGGCTACACCAACACACTTAAGCAGGAAATGCTTATGGGGCTAACATACTTTATCAGCTAATTAAACAGGCACATTTTGTTTATCCCTTCATGATTTGCACATAGACTGAATCTAATGTTTTTTTTTTAAATATGATACTCATTTTTGTACTAAATTGACCATAACACTTACTTTTTTCTATTATATAATATTGCTATTAAATTCTGTTCGCCATTATTAACAATAAAAGTTACCAAAATGTCTTTCTAAAAATAAAACACTGATTTAGACATCATAAGCATCCTAGAGCAACATATGAATGGTTGAAAAAAGTTTGAAGTGTTTTGTTTTTATAGGTTTGTGATCGTGACGTCATCACCGACGCGTCCACCCTGATGGAGGCGTGTGAGTCCTTGTTGCTCGTTACTTGTTACTACTAGGGGTGACGGTGGCACAGGAGTTAAGTGCTCGCCCCGCAATCGGAAGGTTGCGGGTTCGAGCCCCGCTCAGTCTGTCGCTGTCGTTGTGTCCTTGGGCAAGACACTTAACCCACGTTGCCTGCTGGTGGTGGTCGGAGGGACCGGTGGCGCCAGTGCTCGGCAGCCTCGCCTCTGTCAGTGCGCCCCAGGGCAGCTGTGGCTACATTGTAGCTCATCCCCACCAGTGTGTGAATGTGTGTGTGGATGGGTGAATGACTGACTGTGTTGTAAAGCGCCTTGGGGGGTTTCAAGAACTCTAGAAGGCGCTATATCAAATACAGGCCATTTACCATTTTACTACAGTGCGCTCAGTCTCGTTCTTGCGGCTTAAATTAATCTATTATTCAGTTGATCGGTTATATCATACAACTCTGGTAAATCATTGCTGTGTTGTGGGGTGACACACGTGATCACCAGGGGAATAAAGGTGGAAAACAAGCTAACGTTTCACTGTTTTCTTGCTTGGAGGCAAAACCCCGGAGACCAAGTATCTGGCATAACAAAGTCTCGTCAGATCGCAGCTGTAAGGCGACCAAACATCCCCTTCTGGAGTATTTTCATTTTTGGTATGTTACAGATGGTGTGCGTTTTTATTAATCGTTTCCGTCCTTCAGCCGCGACACACACACACAACACAACACAACACAACACAACTTCTCCTGATACAGGACGATAAATTTGATTGTTTCACTAGAAAAACCAACAAATAAAATGTTTATATTCTCATCTGGACATCTACATCCGCTCACACCACAAACAAGAAAGCCGAAATTGTCCGCTATGCAGATCTGAGACAACAATATGTCATCAGTGCTCCAGTCTTCGGTCTTTCATGTGGATCAAAACCATTTTTAACGCTGATTTTGTCCACATATTGGTCCCCGGCGTCTTTATTTAACCTATCCCTGTGTATTCCGCAACTTTTTTGGGGGGGATTTTATAATGTTGTTTAATTTCTTTCACCCAAATACAACTCTTCTCTGCACCAGTGCCGTTTGTTTCGTGGTGTGTGTTTACACTCGTTAGCCTTCCAACATGGCCGCGCACATCCCAGAATGCTACGCGTAATGACGTGCGATCACATCGATGACTCACCGTGTAATTTTTCTCTTAAATATGTACATATCGAAGAGAAAAACGACACAGTATGGTTTTTCTCGACAAATCCAAACAACTTCCGGCAAAGGTAATGACTTCCGGCGAAGGTAATGACCCGATGTCTTGTTTTTCCGGATACGTCATTTCCTGTCACGGCAAAGACGCCAGCTGATGTCTGCAGCCGGGACTGGGCTCAAGATGGCAACCAGTGCGGAGGTGTTGTGAGGAGCTCCGTGACTGTGAGTTGTACCACGTTAACAAAGGCAAATAAACCATATATTACCGGCATTGTTGTTCAAGGAATCGTTTATGCATAAGATAAGAGGAAGAAGAACTTGTTACTGAAAGGATACTCACCTCCACGTCGACTGTTTCTAGCTGGCTAGCTTACAGTCATCTCAGCTCAATCTTTTGAAATGGCAAAAAGAGGACCGAAAATTTCCAAAGAGGAAGCCTCTTTACTGCAACGAGGTATGCAGGACTTTGATGCTGCTTTCACTCCACTACCTGTTACACCCACAAAGAGCCCTGATACAAAAAAAGCAAAATCAGCTAACATCTCACCTGAAGGAACATCTAACGATGACATCTTGAAAGCCGTAATGGAACTATCTGGCCGCTTTGCAGCGCTAGAGCAAAAAATAACTAAAAATACAGAAGTTATCGCTAATGTCTGTGATCAGCTAAAAGCAGTTGAAATGCATGTACAGAAGAACGAAAACATGATTAAAGATGTATCGGAGCAGTTGGTTAAGGAGCAGCAAAGAAGTGATGATGCCGAACGATACAGCAGACGATGGAACCTGCGGCTGTATGGCAAGAAAGAAACACCGGGGGAAAACATCAGAGAGGAGATAATGAAGCTCTTCGTTGCGCTTGCACCAGAGGATAAAGAAAAGTTGGATTTCCTTGTTGATACTGTGCACAGGGTTGGTGTAGTCCGGGACAATTCCACTCGACCTGTCATTATTCAGTTCACTATGCGAGCTTTCAGAAACAAGATCTGGAAGGTATCCCGTGACAACAACACACTTAAAGAGAAGAAACTGTTCCTGAAGGAAGATCTGACACAGGCTGACCGGATGGAGCGAATTCGGTTGTGGCCGATAGTGGAGGAAGCTAGGAAGCAAGGAAAGCGTGCTGGCTTTAGAGGCCCTCATGCTTACATAGAAGGGAAAAAAGTTACTCGCTAGATGTTGATTTAAAGCTGTGTGACGATGGATGCTGGTAAAATTATTTTCAGTTAATACTTGAAAAAGGTTTAAAAAATGCGCATAAAGCAAATGGGTACTTGCAGTTAAGGTTAAAGGTTCGTAAGTACTATTCTTTTATTATTTTTCTTTTTTCTTCATCTTTTTTCTTCTCGGTGATTGTTATTGACATCAGCAATTTGTTCAAATATGGCAGGTTTTAGTTTTAAGGCACTAAATGTTTGTTCGCTTAATGTTAGGGGTCTACGGGAAATCACAAAAAGAAAGGCAATTTTCATATTTTGTAGGAACTGCAATGCAGACTTCGTTTTTCTGCAGGAGACTCATTCATGCAAGGATGATGAAAAGTTTTGGAAGTCACAATGGGGGGATTCCATATTTTTTTCTCATGGCTCAAATCACTCTGCTGGCACGGCAATTCTGTTAAATAGATTTTGTGGTGACATACTGCAGTCTGTAATGTCAAATGAAGGTCGCTGGCTTATGTTGGCTGTGAAATTGGATAACCAACATTTTATTATTGGAAATGCTTATGGCCCAAATAATCCGTCTCATGCAAGAACTGTTTTTCAGGAATTTTCTTTAAAGTTGGATTTTTTGAAAGCAAAATACAATAACCCCATTTTAATTATTGGAGGTGACTTTAATGATGTTTCAGATGATATTGTGGACCGGCTTCCTCCAAGGTTTACATCAATAAGTTTCAAACCTACTGAATTTTTGAGCGCAAATTACCATCTTACAGATGTGTGGAGATATATGAACCCTGACGCTACACAATATACGTGGTCCAATTCTAGCAGGAGTTCCCAGTCACGAATAGATTTATGGTTAATGTCTACACATGGATTACAATATGTCACAGACGTTTCTCACTCACATGCCCCATTATCTGATCATAAATTAATAAATCTTAGATTAAAAGGAGTTAAAGAACGACCAAGTATTAGGGGCTATTGGAAATTTAACAATGACCTTTTGGAAGATAGAAATTTTAAGGAAAGTGTTTCATTTTTGGTTGAGAAAATTTTTAAGGAAAGAGAGATGGATCCAATTCAAAAGTGGGAGTTTTTCAAATATAAGGTTCGGGAAACAGCAATAAAACGATGTAAAGAAATACAGAAACAGAACACAAATAAAATGCAACATTTAATTGTTAAATTAGAGCCCGTAATATCTAAGCAAGACTTGTCTGAAAGTGAATTAAGAGTTCTGTCCAATCTAAAAGATGAACTTGATAAAATGTATGTCAATTTAGCTAAGGGTGCATTCATAAGGTCTAGAGCTAAGTGGTTAGAGAAAGGAGAGAAAAATTCTAGTTACTTTTTTGCTCTAGAAAAAAGAAACAGGAAAAGAAACAACATTGTGGCTCTTAATATTAATGGTATAATAAACTCAGACACTGCTATGATCGCCAATTATACTACCTCATTTTACAGTGATTTGTATTCTACAAAATTTAATCAGACTAATTGTGACAGATTCTTAAATCATATTAGGATGTTTACACCTCTGATATCGGAGGCCTTTAAAGACTCTTGTGATGCTGAGCTTTTATTTCCAGAAATTACAGATGCTTTGCATTCAATGAAGTTAGGAAAGTCACCTGGTAGCGACGGACTCTCAGTAGAACTCTATCTTTGTTTTTGGGAATTAATTGGTAGTCACCTTTTTCTGATGTTCAAAGAATGTATAAGTAGGCAAGAAATGACAACAACCATGAAACAAGGTCTTATAACTCTGCTCCCTAAGACAGACAAAGATCCTTTAAAAATAGAAAATTGGAGACCTATCTCACTTTTAAATATTGATTACAAAATTTTATCTTTGGTGTATGCGAAAAGACTAAAAAAGGATTTAGGTGAGATAATAAGTGAAAACCAGAACGGATTTCTTCCCAAACGTCACATTAGCTCTAATATTAGACTAGTGTTGGATCTAATCGATTATTCACATTTTATAAACTCAAATGCTTTGATGATTTTCCTCGACTTTTATAAGGCATTTGATTCGATTGAACACACCTTCATTTTACAAACACTTCAAATTTTAGGTTTCGGAGAGTCGTTTATTAGTGTTATTGAAATGCTTTATAAAGATTTAAACAGCTCAATAATTTTATATCCACAGATGTCTGGGAGGTTTCCAATATTAAGAGGTGTACGACAGGGCTGCCCAATTTCTTGCTTTTTGTTTCTGATTGCCGCTGAACTTTTGTTTTTAAATATTTCACACAATCCAAATATTCATGGTTTAGAAATTTTTAATAGAGAAGTTAAGATGTCCCAACTGGCTGATGACACAGTCTTGTTTCTTAGAAATAAATCACAGATACCAAATGCTCTACATGCAATACGAGAATTTTCAGAAGCTTCAGGACTGAAGCTAAATGTTGATAAAAGTGAAATTTTATGTTTATATGAGACCAATGACCAATATATGTTCAATATTCCCGTCAAACAAACTGTTAGATATTTAGGAATTCACATAATAAAAGACAAAATGATGAGACAAACATTAAATCTGCAATCAAGGATTAAAAAAACTCATTTGATTCTTAATATGTGGCTGCAAAGGGACCTCTCTATTTTTGGCAGGGTGTTGTTAACAAAAGCGGATGGCATATCAAGGTTAGTATATCCCGCCCTCTCCCTTCATGTTAATGATGCAACTTGTAAAGAAATTAACAGTTTATTTGTAAACTTTGTCTGGAAGAACAGGTATCATCATCTAAAAAAAGACATACTCTATCTGGAAAGAGCAAGGGGCGGGGCTTAGAACTCTTAATTTTTTTCCACTTAAACAACACCTTTAAAGTCAAATGGATTAAAAAATGTCTAGAAATGCCAGAATCTTTATGGAATTTTATTCCACACAACATATTTAAAATGGTAGGGGGGTTAAATTTTCTGTTAAGTTGCAACTTTATTATTTCTAAATTACCAGTGAAACTTTCAATGTTTCACCAGCAGGCTTTACTTGCATGGAAATTATGCCATACACATAATTTCTCCCCACACAAAGAAATATTATGGAATAACGGTAATATTACCATAAACAACAAAAGCTTATACAAAATTAATTGGGTTGAGAAAGGCATCATTTTTGCTGCGGATTTATTTGATGATAACGGAAGCCTTTATACCTATGAAAACTTTTTGAAAACTAAGGACTTTCCAGTGAAATACAGAGAATTTGCCTCGGTCATGAGAGCCATTTCTTCAGGCATAGTTGAGTTAATGAGAGCACACTCTGTTTATCAGAGATTTAGTTTGCAGATGCCATCTCTAAAAGTTGGGGGTATTGATTTATTAGACAAGAAATGTTCAAACCAGCATATAAGGAAGGTTTTATGTTGTTCTGATACAGTGGCACCCAAAGGAAAGTTTTTCTGGAACACACAGTTTGATATAAATTGGAAGAAAGCATGGATGGTTCACTTTCAATACTGTATTTCAAACAAGATAAGGGAACTTAATTTCAAAAATTTACACAATATTTATCCATGTAACAAAAAAATATCATTGTTCAAGGATCTGGATGAGAAATGTACCTTTTGTCACACTGGTTCAGAGACTATCATACACTTATTTTATAATTGTCCTCTCTCATCTGGATTTTGGAAAGATATGGAAAATTTCATTATGATTAAATCCAAACACTCTATCCAAATCAGATCTAAGGATGTTATTATCAAGTTTGAATGTAATGATAAAAGGTTAAGTTTTATAATTAATTTAATGCTTCTTTTAGGGAAATTTCATATACATAAAGCGAGGGTCTCCAAATCTCTCCCTAACTTTTGCGTTTTCTTAAATGACTTCCATTCATATGTTAACACCATAAAGTTAATTGTAAATAAGAAGGCAGAACTCACTTTAATAAGTCTTCAATGTTTATTTCTGATTGACCCTGCATAACAAAAACAATCAAAAAATGTACCTTTTGGAAGGTTGTATTATCTGTTATGTGCCTCTTGTCAATTAATGAGCTGATGTCTGTTCGTGTGTATATTTGATGTATGTTTGTTAGTGCGACTATGTATTTGTGACAAAAACAAATAAAGTTTGTTTAAAAAAAGATGATGTCTGCAGCCAGATGCTCTTGGATGCTTGTGATCACATCACGTCAAAAAGGCGCGCGGTCCCTTTAAGAGAAGAAAAAAAACAATAATTTACTTCCGGTATGTAGTACGATACAATCATCAACGCTGCAGTGAAACATAGCCTAGTGAACTAGACCAAATTCTAAATAATACATTTATTTTGTCTGGCTTGCCAGGCTAGTGAAACACAGGAAGACCTTTGGAGTGGGCGTGTGGTGGAGATATTTTAGTTTAGAGCCCCGCTGTGGGCCGAGTCGATGTTATGGCTGCAAGGAAGAGAAAAACAGCTGATCCAACACAGAAAGAGCCGGCTTTGTCCAAACGTGAACCACCGATGAAGCCAGTTAAATGTGACCCAACTCCAAGCGTTGAACCGGAGCGAAGTCGTTATTTCAGCAGCAATGTCGTTCAGCACAGACTGGAGCAGGACTTCTTTAATCAGCCTTGTATCAGTCTGGCTAGATCGTTCCTTGGCAAGGTACTAATAATTAACATTTATGCTTTATTACTTTTATTAGCAACACTTCATTTTACCCTTAACTAAAATTCTCACCCCCACATATCAAAATCTGCCTATCTTTAGGAAAAGATGTTCTAAATAAACCAGTATTTATTAAAAAATCAAAAGTGCGTCATTCCTTTCTTATTAAAATGCTATAAAACTACATCAGAATGTACTGTGGGACTAGGTTGGTGCACTAAAACGATCAAACTAGACCAGATCTCTGCAAAAACCTATAAGTGTTTTTTCAGTGTAGGAATTAATCAGAAAACGAAACGGAAGTCAAATAATTTTGTCTCACATAGTGTCCTTATTTCCAGTTTGGTAAATAAATAAAATATTTAAAAAAAATCACAATTATCTTAAAATCCCATGTGAAAACATAATTAGTATGTAACTGTATCAGAACACAATAACACATGTATTCCCTGCAAGTTTTCAGTGAATAACTTCTCTGCTTGTCAACTAATCCCAGACCTTTGTCTGCCAGGTGTTGGTCCGTAGGTGTGCAGATGGAACTGAGCTGCGCGGGAGGATAGTGGAAACTGAAGCGTATCCTGGAGGAGAGGACAAAGCTTCACACTCATCTGGAGGCAAACGCACTGAAAGAAACACAGCCATGTTTATGAAGCCAGGCACAATCTATGTGTATCCAATCTATGGGATCTATCTGTGCATGAACGTGTCCAGTGAAGGTACGGTCATGTCCATCCTCACTGCACACATGCAGCTCTGCTCTGTGTTTTATTTGAGCTAGTCAGCATTTGTTTTATTTTGTTGGCGAAAGAGAAAAAGGAATGAGACCTAATGGAGCCTTGCTAATGGATGCATATTGTGTGCCGTTTCCTCAGGGGAGGGTGCTGCTGTTCTGCTGCGCTCTCTGGAGCCCCTCCAGGGTCACTCTGTCATGAGGAAGCTGAGGGCAGCTAGGCGCAAAGAAGGGGCTCGCCAACTGAAGGACAAAGAGCTCTGTAACGGGCCTTCAAAGCTGTGCCAGGCTCTAAATATACCTCGCTGTTTTGACCGTAGAGACCTCGCTTCAGACCCAGAGGTGTGGCTGGAGTCCGATCCAGACACAAGCCTGGCAAAGCCCCAAGACGTAGTATCAGCTCCTCGCATCGGGATCGAGTCCCACGGGGAATGGGCCAAGAAACCATGGAGGTTTTATCTCCATGGGCACCTGTGTGTTAGCGTTGTTAATAAAGAGGCAGAGAGGCTGTCTCCATCTGGAAATGTAATGTTCAGTTCAGGTCCACGAGATGTGCCGTCTGTAAAGACGAAGAGAACGGAGGAAGATTCCTAAAAATGCTTTTCCATCTGGGCCCCCCACCCCAAGTTAAACTCGCATACGTTATCTGATTGCGGTGTGGAAATACCCCAAACGTTACACAGAACATAACATGAAACTGTGCCATTATATGGAGAATATGTAGGCAGCTGTTTCAAAGTCAAAGTGATGAAATAAACTCCGGCTGGGATTTGAAAGGATAGAAAAATTATTTTACAGTTTTGAAATGCATTTATTGATGCAAAAGTATACAGAAGAGTGTAACGGAGTAACCAAGCAGATCTAACAAAGTGGATTCAGTAGATCAGTGCCTGTCAAAGTACTGAACCGTCTTTCTCAGTGTCATCTGTGATGTTCCATTCCCACGTGGGAAATGTTCCTTTCAGTGACTCCACAGATGTTTGGAACGCTCAGTTTCCCCTCAACCATCAGTTTGATGCTCCGTCTCTTCCTTTTCATAACAGTTTTTCCATCAAAACCTCTGGAATTCTTAAAAAAAGGTAGTTGGAGGTCTGGAAGGATCACTGTGACCCCGTGAAGCGGGTGGGGAGATCACGTCAATCTCCCAGCACACCAGTCCTTCCAGTATTCACAGTGGCCTCTTAAGGCATGTCCGTTGCTTACAAAATAATTTTATATTGTAAACCCACATTTGGCTCAAAGAGAGAACACTTTTTCATGTGTTGTAAATCTTTACACGCGTATGCTTTCGTCTCAGTTTGTGGTGAAGGAGAACCCGGCTGTGAGCAGATTATCTGCTCTGAAACAGCTGCTAATCCATGGGAGACTGAAAGATGGAAATTACGGGATCCTCGTGATTGGTCACTACAAGGACACTGCGGAACTTGTCGAACAGCGTCTTGAGCTGCGAGCGCCTCATGTTCTCATTGTACATAATTTCTTCCAGGTGGTGATGTCCCCGGAAATAATGCAGCAACCTGGAATTGGAAAAAAAAAGGCAGAAACACATTAATATTTTATCTGTTCTTATGTTTTACAATAAAACACCCAACCCAGTAAGTATAAAAACAAACACAAAGCTCTACTTGTTAAACGTGGACTTCATTACCTTGCAAACATTCGCAGATCCTCTGGACTTTGTGCAGCTGGGATGCTAAGAATGACCTGCCTCTCGTGCTCTGACAGACTTGTGAGCAGCGTTTCTGTCATCCTTTTGTTTAGAGGCGAATCTCCACCCGCCACCAGCTCTGCACTTGAATTTTCCATACTGGGGCTAGTTAAAGTCATGTCATCGCTGCTCGCTACAAACATGGAGACAGACTCAGAACGGTGTCTGACACCTGTGAGGGAGGAGAACAGAAGGAAGAAGACCTACTAGGTGAACCGAAACTCAGAGCGCTCGGGGTGCTGAGACTCCGGCCTCCGACTCGGGCAGCCAGGGGAAGTTCTTCCTCCTTCAGCCCAGGCTCATCTTCACCGGGCGGTATCAAAAGGCAGACATAGGTGTGCAGCTGGATGAGCAGGCGATGCTGAAGCATCCACACCACCATCTGGATCAGCTGGGCCTGGTCAGAAACAACAATAGCTGTATCACAACATGCTCACATAACCAAGTTAGACTTTTTAAAAAAATTACTGTGACCATAAGAAGTCAAAATACATCAGCAAGAAAGAACCAAAACACCACCAGTTCTCATGAAAATGAAGAAGCTGGAGGTGATGTGTCATTCATCGTCAACAGTTCCATCTAAACAACACGGATCATAAACAAAAATATGATGAAACTCTGGTTTAAATCGTGTTAAAAACTGTATTAAAAAGTTTTGCATTTAAATGCAAAATGTGAGATTCCATATGACATTAGTTTCCATGCAGGATCTTTTTATTTTAGATCTGTGATTTGTTTTTAAATGAAAACAAATCACGACTAAAAAAAGTTTTAAAATACTGAAAGATTCACAGATCAAAAACCTAAAAGCTTCAGACGTAAATGCGCTGACGCTCTGCTAGAGCCGAATACCTAAACCTCATATTCCATCTAGACCAGGGGTGTCAAACTCATTTTAGCTCAGGGGCCACGTTGAGGGAAATCTAGTCCCAAGTGGGCCGGACCGGTAAATAAAAAACAACTTCAGATTGTTTTCTTTGTTTTAATACAATCAATATAAAATAAGGCTGGAGCCTGAGGACAGTCTAATAAAATAGTACAAGTACAACACCTGAAGTGTGCTTGAAAATTTGAAAAAATTAAAAAAATCAATAAATAAAAAATACATTCCTTAGTGATTCAAAGAGCTTACAGATCACTTGGCTAGATCAGTTTCATGCAGCACTTAAAATATATTTTACTTTACATCCTTTAGCTTTCACCAGCACATCAATATCAGACATCACATCCTGAGTGGCGGCCAACTTCAGGATGTGATTCAAGTTCTTGTGTGAGCCTTGAGCGCAGCTTTGTTTTATTTATACTCATTACAGAGGAAACTTGCTCACAAAGATACGTTTATTTTCATACTTTACAATGTAGAGTGAAAATACAAAGTTTACACAACCATCTCGCAGGCTGGACTTAACCCGCTGGGCCGCATATTTGACACCCCTGATGTAGACAGATGGAGAACAGAGAGTTGTTTCTGCCAGGACTGTTTTAGACGTGACACACACTGAGCCTGATCACTTCAGTTCCTCAAACAAAGGTGATACGTGATAATTATCTCTAACATGAATTTACCGTGAGCAGGAGAGTAACGCTGATCAGGTTAAATTGCCGTAGCATTCTGTTAGCATTACGAGCACATATTAGCATTAGGCAGCTAATTATTAGCTTTAGTAAATTTGTTTTCTTTTATCTTTGAACAAAATGATCATGCCGTCACTGTTAATAAATGACTATATGTTATTTTTTGTTGGATCAGCAACCCCTCGAAAGTATCGATTCACTTATTTTCTTCCTTGAATAAAAACACGAAGACTTTTACTTCATCTGAATAAATGACAACTGGAATTAAAAGAAATCAAGCTGCAAGTTTTTCCTCAAGGGGCGGACTGATATATCGGAATCAGCCGATATACCTCCTCCTTAGTAAAGACGATTTAAAGTCAGACACAAGCCCGGTGCTGTTGCAGAAATGCTCTAAATTCTTTTCAATTCAAATTTATTTTTTATTCACCAGTTTTGAATATTTAACACTCAGTTATCACTTTACTGATTTTATTTTATTTTTATTAACTTTAGTTTGATGTCTGATCTTAACACAGCAGTGCACAAAATTAAGATTTAAAAGCTGGTTAAATTCAGTTTTCAAACAACTATTCAACTTCTGAAATTTTGTGCATCAACTGATGTTATTAGTGACGTTTTCATTTCATTTATTCATAAAGCCCCCTCTGCGACCAATGCAGACGCCCAAGGTGCTGAACACAACACAATAAATACATAAAACCGTCAGAATCAAATATAACAATCGTAAAACCAACATAAAATCAATTAACAGAGGAGAGTAAAAGCAAAAAATACAATCCTGAAAAAGATTAAGAGGCCGGGGCATCGAAACCGGGTAAAATTAGCTAATCCTGGAATGCCTCGACAAAAAAATGGGTCTTAAGGCGAGTCTTAAAAACCCCCAATGAGGGTGAGTGACGCACCACCAAAGGCAACTGGTTCCAAAGTGCAGGTGCCAACACAGAGAACGCACGGCCCCCCCGTGACCTGCACTTAGTGCGTGGAACGATCAACAGCTCCCCGCCGGCTGAGCGAAGGGCCCGCGAGGGGGCATGTCTATGTAAAAGGTTGCCAAGACAGCATGAAAATAATGTAGAAATATATTATATATAATATTTGCCCCAAAATAGCAGCAGCACCAACCGGCCATCTGCTGACCATGACCTTTATTGGCAATAGAAAAACCAACGTCGACTTCTAGTTTGCACCATATTTTTAAGTGTGATCATGTATTTAATGACTATTTCAGCAGCTCACCTCCTGTGCCAGAGCTTCCAGAGGACTCCTGAACTCAGCCAATGAGACGGGAAGTGAAAATTTGGCTAACATCGAGGGCAGATTGTGGCCAGAAAACTGCTGGGAAAACTGCTCAGCCAATGGGGAGTATCTATTCAGGGAGAAATACACACATACTTTAACAAAAATCATTTTCCATGTTGCTTTTAAGATCATTTTACACTAAGTAGGATTTCCGGTCACAGAAAAACTGCTGCAAGAGATCAATATTTATCAAAAGCAAAGGTTTAACGCCACACTTGTTAATAAAAGCTCAGGACGCAGCGATGTGAATAAATAATTTATACAATTAGGACTCATTAGTTATTCAGCAGCTGCGATCAGACTCACAGAGAGATGTTGGCATGAGGAGACAGCATGTAGACGTTATTCTCACACAGTGGGTAGATGATGATCGCCTTGCCCCAATAAACCAGGTGGGCAGCAATTTGAAAGATCTGAGCGAGCAAAAACAAAATTATGTATAATGTAAAACATGCTGCAACTATTCTAAACTTACTGTTATTATTTTTGTACCACAAATGGGTATTTTCTCCAATGGGTGTTCAGCAGATTGTCCACCAGGGGGCAGTAAGTCACTAACTAAGCTCAGCCTAAACATTTTCTTCTCACATATCATTTTAAATCCATTCATCCATTTTCTGAACCTGCTTGTCCACGTAGGGTCGCGGGGGGGCTGGTGCCTATCTCCAGTGGTATCATGTTAAATGTTAAAAATATAAACCACTAAAACACTTTTAAGATTGACTAAATTCCTTGTAAAAGAGTGATGCAGGTTTGGTACCTGAAGCAAGGCCAGGTCAGCGTCCTGGGCAAGCTGCTGCAGGTTTTTCACTGCTGAGCAAGTTTTAATCAGGCGAACCATCGCAGGTGAGCAGTCCAGGGGAAGTTGGCTGAGCAGTGCCTTCTCACTTTCCAGCAGCAGCAGGGCATGGTAAGGCCTGCTGGGTCAAAGACTGCATCTCAGTTCACACAATCTCTGCTGGAGATGGTACACCAACTTTTACTGGCGCTTCAGCGTCAGTCTCAGATTTACTTGGATAGTGTTTTACCATTAAGGAAATCACAAAACATTATAAATGTTAAATACAAATTAAAGTGGATTAAATGGCAATGAGCCAAAACCAAAACACAAATTTTTTAAAATAGCTCTATGTTCGGCAAAAAAATGTGACCTTTAAGCTGAAATTTAAATATTTCTACGGCCTGAGCAATGAAAGGTTCTGCTTCACAAGTTTGGGTGGGTAAATGTATTGGCCTAACTGGAGAGCTGAACAGGCAGTAGGTGGTGGTAGAGCCCACAAAAACCCAGTACGCAGAAGTCTCTCACATAAACGGATCAGAGAGAAGAGGGTTAAGGTCAAAGGTCGGAGACTTTTCCCCAGATCAGCTGATCTACATTGGCTTGTTAACATGTGTGTGTTTGAATGATGGGTTTATCCTTTGCAATGAACATTTGTAATGAATATATATATATATATATATATATATATATATATGTGTGTGTGTATATATATGTGTGTATATATATTTATATATGTGTGTGTATATGTATATATATATATATATATATACAGCTGATAGTCAGAGAATAAGCAAAAACATTTAATTACTCTACAAACAACCAAACAAAAGTAAATCAAGTCACATATAACAACTGAAATCTACCTTATAGCCTTTAGGCTGCGCTCCAGTGCCTCTGGCGGGATGTAGTTTCCACCGATCCTGTGGATCTTATGCGGTAGACAGAAGCTGACCTCCAGCCAGTTGTTAATATGTAGTCGAACCACACCAGTTGTACAAAGGCTGAGGAACGCACGTCAGCTTATTAATCTTTCTACTTGTTCTAGTGCAAGGAGAGTAATGCATGTGTGTTGTGTTCAAACACAGACCTGTCGTAAGCTTCCTTCAGGTCTCGGGCTAGTTTACATTTTGGTAGGATTTGTCTGAAGGGGGACTGAGGACATCCACCTACTGACATCAGGATCAGAGAAACCTTGGTTAAAACACAACCCAATAATATGCAAAAACATCAGCAGACATTACATTAAAGGTGCATTATGTAGAAATTAAGTAAAAATTACATCCTGTGGTAGAATTTGGATACTGCAACCCCTTTAAACAACTCTGGAGCTTTTTGCTGGCCGTAGTCAATTTACAATTGTCGGCGCTGCAGCATTAGGTCGCAGGAGACACGGCAACCCCACACTCACTGATGGTAAACAGTAAATACGTCCCTCCTTCCTTTGTTTTAAAAAGGAGAAAAACGGACAATCCAGCAGCCAGCTGGATATGAAATATGTTTCAGTATAACCTTCCTTCCAAAATGACTGAAACATTAGGGGATTTTCTCACTGTAAAATTCTCAGTATGATCTTACATACTGCACCTTTAAGTAAAATGTCTGGTTTGCTTCAAACACAACACGATTGAGAGGGCTCCTCACTCTCAGTCACTGTGGTGATTTCATCTTGGACAGCCAGCATGAGTTTGGCCTCTCTGGTCAGGTACTGGCAGCGGCGCTCCTCGTGCTGCAGGGCTATGGCGATGCGCCGGGACAGGTTGTGCATGCAGCTGATCACAGACGGGTCAGCATTGGCCTGAAGAGAAAAAGAAATGTTTAAATTTAACCAAATGTAAGGAACGGCTATCCTGCTTGAACCTGCTGCTCAGTTCAGTTTCTGTATAAAAAGACAAATTAAAACTAGACAAAAGAATGAGAAAATTATATATTTGCTCATATTTGTTAGCTGAAACTGGAAACATTAGAATGTTGTGCAAAAGTTCATTTATTTCATTAATCCAGCGTAGACTGAGAAACCATCTAAAGGCCCAGGAACCCTCTGCTCATTAGCTGATTAGAGTGTGATGCTTTAAATCTAGAATATTAAACTTTTTTTTACAATATTCTAATTGTCTGTTTGAATATGGGGTTTCCATAAACTATAAGCCATAATCATCACAGTTATAACACACATGAAATACCTGGCTTTGCATGTAATGAGTCTGTCTCATAGATTAGTTTCACCTTGAATTACTGACATAAATGAACTTTTGCATCATATTCTCATTTTCACCTGTATGTTAACCGAAGGACGTTAGTCCATTGTTTTTGTGCTCTTAATAATACACAGAATAGTAAAAGTTTGTTGTTTACCTTTTTTCACTGACTGTTTCAAAAATGCATTCGACTTCCAATATTTTGCGCATCCACTGATGTTGTATTAAGAACACTGAAACAATGGGTATTAAGCAACACAGAAAGAACATAACAAAGGAGGACTTTAGTGGCTCTAGAGGTGCATTAATGCGTTACTGGGCAGATCTTGAACTGTAAACATGACAGAGCACTTTAAGCTCCATTTGAGCTATAGTGGGTCCTGCAGGGAAGTATGACTCAGCATGGGCGGAACAGAGCTGGGCATGATTAAGCATAAAAAACACCCCCTCCTCCCTTAGTTGCAGTCAGTGATAGTCAAGTATTATCATACACACTCTCACACACACACACACACACACACCCAGATTAACAGAACACACACTTCTGTGTCCCACCCATAAGTTGCTAAAATGTACCACTCAGTGAAAAGCTGATTTAAGAAAAGAGTGAAGCCTGATGTAAGTTGAACATTAAATATTAAACAGGAATATTTGTCCCAGATCCCTTCTTACCCTCAGAGCAAAGACCACATTAAACAGGATCATCGTAGGCATTTCTCTCTTGGGCGAAGGATCGGTTTTAGAAAGCTGTGAGATAAAACAGATTTCATTAGTGGAACAAAACACAGGTTCTTCTGAACAGGCTTGCACTTTATCACAGGATCTGGTTACTGTAAAAGCAGTCATAGTAAAGTCATGTCAAACACCACATGAATGTAGAATAAACAGTTATTTTAATAACTTTGTTTTTGCACCAAACTGCTTTTGCTAAACCAAGATAAATATTGATGTTTGTAAATACAGAAACAAAGAAAATGAAGTGTTTTCCCCAGTTATACAATCTAAACATTTTTTAGGATTATAAATATCTAATATAATACATCAAAACAACTGCTTTAACACAACGCTATTTATTCTGATTTTTGACTTTAAAAAATGGCAAAACTAAAATGTTTTATCTAAAATTGCCAAAGCAGCATTGAGTGAAATCTGGTTGTTTTAAATAAACCTTTATAGTTCACTTTTAACTCATTCTGTTTGTTTCATGTGGGAATATTAAATAAGATTACTGAACTGCTTTAGATCTTCCATCTTTCTTTTAATAACTAGTGAAACTCAAGTGTTTGGTTTGCCTGTAGGTGGCGCTGATCTGCCAAACATAACTGAATTTAATCATTTTAGAATATTAAATAGATTTATATAAGAAAATAAAAAGGAAATATCTGGTAACAGCTCTCCTTCCTTTAGCTCCACTCTGTGCACATGTCATGTTAAAAAGGTTTGACAACAATTTACAAAATAATTAACCAGTGGTCACATCAGGGTCTTAAAGTTAAAGCTCATAACAAGCCTCTATGCAAAACTGAAGATCTATCTTTAAAATTCATCTAACTAAATTTAATTCTTTATGAAATGGGTTAAATTTTAAAATGCATTTAAACGTGTTTGCTTGGAAAACAAAAACATATATATCACAAATTATAACATTGAGTTTAGCTATAGCAATTCTTAAGAGACAAGCTAATTCAACTGTGAATTTCCCTGTATTCAGATTCTAAAACAGTTTGTGTGTCCAAACATGAGTCAGCAGAAAACACTAAGTGTGCCTGATGGTAAACTACAGTAGCCGGGCCTGCCAGACTCGTCCTCTGTTTAATTCTACACAGAGAACTATATTACCTCCCATGGGGCTGGCTGGTCAGGCTAAAACTACAGAACTAACTCTAAACTATGGAAAAATTCTCCACTTTGTTGAGCCCCGTGAGTTTCGCCTGGACACCTGGAAGTTGCAAAATTAACAAAATTACTAAATATAAACACACACACACACACACACATATATATATATATATATATATATATATATCACACACACACACGTGTATAGTTATATAAATATATATATATATATATATATATATATATATATATATATATATATATATATCACACACACACACGTGTATAGTTATATATATATATATATTTGTATATATATATATATATATATATATATATATTAGTGGTGTGCATCTCCACCTGCCTCACGATTCGATCCGATTCCGATTATCTGCCTAACGATTCGATTTGAGTCTGAAATGCATCACGATTCTTCACACTAAATTTTTCATTACTTAATAAAAGCAGAATAGTTTTCAGTTTATTTTTTATTTCGATATCCCTGAAATACAGAACATACATCTATTTACTATAGTGAGCAACAATTTTTAAAGTGTGCTGCCTATAATTACTTAAATAATATAATAAATAATGTTTTCTGTAGAGCAGCTTTAAGATAGAATACTGCTGAACTTAAAAATAGTAAACAAATACTGTGGAGAGAGCTGCTTTAACCAATCACAACAGGTGACACGGCTTAGACAGCTCGCTGTCAGTGCGTACGTACGGTCCACAGCGAGCTGAGGATGTGGAGAGGGGCGTCGCAGAACCAGAGCGCATGCGGGAAGATTCCTCCGACTGAAGCGAGCGTTTTCCAAACCCTGTCCCTCAGAGAGACTTGTCACTTAGAAAATGTTCCCTGATTATGAAACTTTGGCTGAATAGCGCTTGTTCCTGTCTCCAATGTGGCGACACATCCACGAGCCTGTCTGGGGAGAAGCCCAGAATCTCACATCCTCTTCAGCTCAGACTGCGCACAAGCGTGACGCGTCAACCCGGTCTCACAGTAAGACCGGGTTGGACCTGTTCAGGTTTACGCAGACAATCTTTACATTTAGAATTGGCACACAGATGTAAAATTAATGCAGTAAAATATAAAGCTCTTTTTTAAAATATCCATTCATTATTTTACAAGCACAGAGAGCCGCATCAGATGGACGGAAGAGCCGCATGCGCTCCAGAGCCGCGGGTTGCCGACCCCTGCGCTAGGGCAACACAATGCACATGTCATTGCAACTCTGCCCCTGGAAGTAGTTGTAAAACCTCAAAACTTGATTTTCCTCACGCGTCCAGAACATAGACATAGTGAGAATCTCATTATGTCACGTTGCTGCATCGATGCAGAATCATGCACGGCTGAATTGCGATGCATCTTAGAATCGATCATTTTTCCCACCTCTAATAAATATATATATATATATATATATATATATATATATATATATATATATATATATACAGATACAGAAATGGAAATAAGATGGAAAAAATAGCGGTTGTTACTATCAACCCAGTTGTACTTATCGGGCCGATACCGATATATCGTGCATCCCTAATCATTAACCAGCTAATGTGACTGTTGACCAATAAAACAACATTGTGACCTAATTCATAAAATCCTGCTCTAGTCATAAAAGTAATGGTGTAGATATTAAATCCCCAGTATGTTTTACATATATGCTCTGCTCCTTATATGGAGACTTTGCAGAAGTAAAAATCAAACACCATCTTCCCACCTGGATGATGGGCGAGTGCTGCAGGAAGGTAGGGTGCCCCACAAATCGAACATTGTCTATCTTCAGCTCAAACTTCTTCCCACACATATCAGACTTGGTGGCCAGGATGGTGGCGAGGATTATGTCAGAAAACCTGGAGGAAAAAAATGCTGAGTCAGCGAGAAACTGTGTGGAAAGAGATCTCAGGACAGGAAAGACCGAAAGGTTAAGTGTCTGTTTTCTCTGAGTGTCAGCGTCCATGTTTACAGATGTGTGTTTTTACTAGATTCAGCAGACTGTTGTGTATTTAACAGCAGCATCAGGTTAAACATGAAACGAGTGTGTGGATGCTGCACAGGTAAGAATAGTAAAAGTCCTCATTGTAGAAAATAGAGCTATGGATGATATGTGAATGAGAAAAAGTCATGCTGGTTTGACTGAAGTAACTCATGCTGCAATCAGAGAGATTCATAATTAAGGTGAAGAAGATTAGGTAGTCTATGGACTTAATCCACCACCATAGTTCCAGGAAAGAACAAGCATTATTGACCAAACTAGTTAGCATTTGATATAAAGTGTGTCCCTCAACAGACTACAGGTATATAATCTGTGTCGATTAAAACCGATTATTTTAGCAAGCATGTTTTCATTTTCTATTGATTATTTACAAAAGTTTTACTGAGATAAGGGGCTGAGATCCATACAGGGCACAAATTAGAAAATAAGGGATAAAAAGACAGGGGTGATCTAAGCGAAGGAAGGATGGTTCAGAGCGATTCGGTCTTACCCGGCTACCAACTGTTCATCAGTTAGTGGAGATTGCTCCCTGAAATGAGGATTGGGCCACAAAAAAGAAGAAAAAAAGCAAACAGAATGGAAAATGCAACATACAGTTGGACACAAAATGGAAAAAATCAACCCAAACACACATGCAACTGCTATAAACCCATTTGCTGCTAATTCAACTTAAAATGATGAACATCGGACCAGCATCCCCATCTGTGAATGGAAATAATGTAAAACACAATAAAGGTTGTGTTGTGTTATTTTCAAAAGCAGACATAAAAAACATTAGTGATGCAAAATAGCTTTTGTTTCATATAATTTATGTTTGCATCATGAGTCCTGACTTCTCAGCAGCTCAGTTTTGTTTACTATATTTGGCCTGACTTTGTTTGTTGTTTTTTAAAAGCCTTATGAGTAACAGTAATGGGAGCCTCATACTTAATATATGATTTATATATGTTCCATTGTTCAATAAATCAATGTATTCTCTCACATGTATTTACTTAAAAACTAAAAGTTGAATCCCATTGAAACAAGTGTGAGCATCACAGAAAACAACATCATTTTGGTTTATTTAGAAGAAATATTTGCATTAATTCTTGATGTTTATTAGGGATGTGCATTGCTGCAACTATGGCGATGCAATATGTATCACGATACAGGGGAGACAAAACGATATATCACTTTGGGCATTGGGATTGGGCAGCAGTAGCTCAACAGGTGGAGCAGGTTGTCCAGTAATCGGAAGGTTGCAGGTTCGATCCTGGCTCCGGATAAAGGATGCTGCATTTGTGTCCTTGGGCAAGACACCTAACAGCCTCACCTCTGTCAGTGTGCCCCAGGGCAGCTGTGGCTACAGTGTAGCTCACCACCAGGGTGTGAATGTGTGTGTGAATGGATGAATGATGCACTGTAGTGTAAAGCACTTTGAAGTCCTCTGACTCTGAAAGGCACTATACAAGTGTGGGTCATCTATCATTAATATCACAATATATTGCGATACATTCAGCCAGACGATATTGGCTATTTTTAAGACTGAATTTGTTGTAGGAAAATTCAATAAACAGTCCAAACTGATGCGTAACATGTTTAACCATAACAGAGGGATTTACATTTCAATGATGGAAACAGAACCTATTGCACACTGCTGCCAACTAGCGGTCTGCATTCAAATTTCACCAAAAAAGATAATGCACAAATGTAAGCATGTAAATTCTTCCAATAACTAGATACATTATATATTGCCATATTGATATTTTCTTACATCCCTAGTGTTTATATACTAATTCTAACTGAGTTATAAATAAAATCCTTTTGTTTACATAATAAAAAGGATCACAAACAAGTAGAAGACAATGTAATAAGCTATCTGCAGAGATCAAAGTGTGCGTGTTTACCTGGAGTCGCCATCCTGGTCTTCAAGAACCTCCCCAGTTGTGTTCAGTGCATATGGGTTCCGTTTCTTTCCTTGAAGGGAAACATCATTGCTTTAGGTTATTTGCTTTACTTCGTAAAAGAACGTAACGCAAATATTGTTCTTTTTTTCTTGACTGTAAATGTACTTGGTAAAGCGCATTTTAACCCTTTTATCCTACAGAAGCATTCACTCAACTTAACTGAGATTTTAAAAGGCTCCACAAAAATAAATAATATTTGGCAATTAAACATTATTGTTCCATTAGTATGTCTTTTACTTGTTGGTTTTTAAATGTTGATTAATGTGTCAATCAAATCTAACAGGATATAAATTTCAAACCAACAATGCAGTCATAAAATATGTTTTGTTTTGAGGAAGAGAACTGGCACTGCTAGATGTCACCAACATTGCCTGTGCTCTTTTCTTTATGTCGATCAGACCTTCTTACTACATGTGGATTCCATATAAAGGTGTAACAACATAAAACAAGAAACACTGGGTTGTTTACAAACGGAAGGTTGCCTGTTGCTCCTACCTGAGAGTGAAGACGGACATTCAGCAGCTCTCTGGAAGGGAAACCGAAACAGGAGTTTGTTCCCTCTGCTGCCAGAACTAACTAAAATAACGCTAATGGGACTGGTTTTATCCCCGCTCCTGTAAACATTGTTTTGTGGATGACTGTACATGGATTTAGGGTCATCTGGGGAGCCGACTGATGAAGGGCTAAGCATCTTGTTAGCATTCTAGCTAACGCTGCGTTAGCTGAGACACAGTCGAGTCTTCAAAAAGAGAAACTGTTAGTTTGTTTCATGTTACTTTTGCATTAAAGGTCACGATTCATTTCAAAAGTAACTTTAAAACATAAATTAGGCTACAATTACTCTTACAGTCGGGCTGTTTCCGTGAAACCATCTGCTATTTGTTGACATTGTTAGGTGTTACCTTTAAAAATGCTCGTCCAGAAAGAGGAACTTTGCTTTTAGTTCCACACTTGATTCTAAAAAAAAAAGCAGTTATTGTAGATTTACATCTACATTTACATAGAATTCTAAAAAAAAATGTGGTATCTTCAATAAATAGATAGTAAATAACAACTAAAGTTAATGATGTATGATATGTACAATAAACTATAGTCTAAAATGTAGTTTTGGACTGTGTTTATGGTAGTGAACTTGGGCTAGTTTGCTTACTTTATTCAAAGGTTTTCATTTAAAAAAAAGGGAAAGACAAACTCCTGGTTTTAATATTATAATATAATCAGATTCTAGCAGGATTAGTTTTTATCTGATAGATGACATTTTCAGTGAAAGCTGACAGATGTATCTCAAGTTTCCGCTTCGGGAATCATAAATTAATTTTTTTTTTTTACAAATGAAGTATTTTGTTTTTGAAATTTCACATTTTTAATCGTAACCTAAGAAACATAATTTTATGATAAAATCCAACTATAAATTTCATTTAATTTCATTAAACACTTTAATTTAAGCCCATACAAAGACAAATTACTTTAAACTCAACATTAGATTTGTTTTTAAACCCCAATTCATAGTAACTTTAATATCAATTAATTGGTTTATTAAAAATATTTTCTAAGTTGGTTCAGCTGCTCAGATTGTAAGATTGCACAACTTCAAAAGTGTGTTTTCAAGAAAATGCACAAAATAACCAAATGAAACTGGAGGATTTTTCAAAGAAAAGTATACACACATATATTTGTTATTTTTATTTTTATTTGCAACAGCTTCAAGACAGAAAATAGTGCATTTTTGAAACTTCACAATGACCTCTGTATCTGATTCTAAGACCTAGTGGTACTGCCTGCCCAGAGCAGAGACCACCACAGCCAGGAACTTCTGCCAGGCCTCCTGGACTCCAGCGGTGAAGACGCTGGGGCCAAACTTGGCGGCCACGCACACAGTGATGCATTCAGCAAGAACCTAGTAAAAGAATACCAACAGCATTAATGATACTTTTCAGTTGCAGATTAAAATGTGTCCTCTGAGTTGGTAACACACCCTGAAGTTATCAGGATCCACATGGAGCTTCTCAGAGTGCATCACACTCAGCTTGGCGTAGGTGTTCTTGATGTTGTCCAGGTTCTTCACAGCAGACTCCAGTCCACCCATCACGGTCTTTCCATGGTTGGCCACTTTGGGGTTTCCGACAATGGCAGAATAGGTGGACAGGTTTCCAAAGGCACCGAAGTGTCTCTGAGTCCAGGGATACACAATCAGAAGCCTGGTGTGGAAAAACAAGCGGAAAAATAATTTTACAACTTGCTGCATAACTGTTTCAAATGAAACCTGGTCACAAATACCCAAAACCAGATTTATTACTATTTAGTACTTAAAAACAACAAGAAAAACCTCATGTCTGATGGGATCACCTGATCAGAGCCTGGGGTCCGATCTCACCAACATCGATCTTTCCCCAGAGGGATGTGATGGCACTGCGCTCAGCATCTGTCCACTCGACCATGGTGACGACGTTAAGCTTGGAGGGAGAATAATTTAAAAAATGAGTCTGGTCACAAAGTTTAAGGAAGACTAACCTTAGAGCTTTTTATTAATTTCATAATGCCACTCCTCTCTGCTCAAGAAGCGTCTGATTGGACAAGAGTCACAGAGATTAAGGGTTATACCCATGATACATCTCCAAAGAGGGTTCTGGGGAGCACTGATAAGAAATTAATGATCATAAAAAAGGTTTCATGTATTATCTTCATGAATTCATGAAGTTGAGAGAACGTCCACAAGATAATCATTTAGTAATAATAAAAAAAACTGTGCAAAATGTAACTAAATGAACCCAAAATAAACACTTTATAGCTCATTGTTCTCATTCTTTCTACATGTTAAGGTTTTTCTGTTTGCTACATTATTTTATTCACATGAAGCGTAAAGTCTTGTGCAGAAACAGAATAATACGTTTCAGAATGAGAACTTTTACCAAGAACATGAAGGGATTCTTGCAGTGATGTAAATGTGATAGTGGTTGGTGCAGTTAGGCGGGCTTTGAATTAACCGTAACGTCCACTAAACACGGTACTGCACCACAAACACAAACCTCTGAGTTCCGATTATGAAGCTTAGAGCCAAAACGTCAACTTTGTGGCAGCTTCATGAAAGGCTGTTGATGTGATTGATGACTCTGTTGGCTTTCTGTCAAACAGCAGGCTCTTAGAGCCAACTCACACACGTCTAACAGTCCTCCTCCACACTGCAAGTTGCTCTTCCTCACCGGTCTAAATCACCACAGACCATCTCCAAAAACACTTTAAATACAACAAACTTGCAAAGAAAATTTAAATAATGATCCACAACAGTGAGATAGACAGGCGGATTGGTGCTGCATCTGCAGTGGTGCGGGCGTTGTACCGGTCTGTCGTGGTGAAGAGAGAGCTGAGTCAGAAGGCGAAGGTCTCGATTTACCGGTCGATCTACGTTCCTACCCTCACCTATGGTCATGAGCTTTGGGTAGTGACCGAAAGAAGGAGATCGTGGATACAAGCGGCCGAAAAGAGTTTTCTCCGCAGAGTGGCTTGGCTCTCCTTTAGAGATAGGGTGAGAAGCTCGGTCATCCTGGAGGGGCTCAGAGTAGATTCGCTGTTCCTCCACATCGAGAGGAGCCAGTTGAGGTGGCTCGGGCATCTGGTCAGGATGCCTCTTGGATGCCTCCCTGGTGAGTTTTTCCGGGCACGTCCAACCGGGAGGAGGCCTAATGGTAGACCCAGGACACGGTGGAGGACTATGTCTCTCACCTGGCCAGGGAACGCCTTGGGATTCCCCCGGAGGAGCTGGCCCAAGTAGCTGGGGAGAGGGAAGTCTGGGCTCTCGACTTAGGGTACTGCCCCCACGACCCGACTCCGGATAAGTGGATGAAAATGGATGGATGGAAACTTAAATAGAAAACATAATTTTACATTTCTGTTTCTCCATGTGTTTTGCCCTTATTAGGACAACCCCGCATCATTGCAGTCTCAGCTGATTTCATTTCCTGCACATAACAGATTTCAAAATCAGCTTTTATTTTCTTTAAAATCATTTGGTGCAATCTAAAACAGTTGAAAAATGTTGCTGTGTATGCTTCACCCAGGACCAGACTATCAACGATACTTTAGCTTATCAATTAAAACTTTGCTTCTAAGCAGCAATAAGTCACCCTGGAGCCTCCTCTTGGCAACGGTTCCCAGCCCTGCTGGTTCGGCATATTTGATACAGTTATCATTAATTTCAGATGCACACACCCTTTTATATCTAGTAGCAGAAATTTTAAAGCCATCACTATAAGAATTTGTCTTTTTTACGATTTCTTCAGAAAACAAATTACATCTTGGTGAAACCAACTTGTAAAGAGAACAAACTAAAAGATCACATTTGAACAGTCTGCATAGTTAGTTTAAAAAATGGGAAATTGTTGGCCAGTAAAGTTTAAAGTGAAGTTTGCCATAATTTTATAAAATCGATGCATTTGATTTTGTTGTGACTCTGTGCAGCATAACAACGTGCTCCTCTGCAACTGTCAACAGAAAAAAACAAACTCTGGAAATGTTTTCAAAATGTGCAAAAGAACAAATTCTGGGGCAGAAGGAAGAAGTATCTTATATTATCTTCCCCTATTTACAAGCCAAACTTTTTAATAATGCTTCCATACAATTCTCAATAAACAACAAAACAAAATGAAACACGGATTCATTTTATATTCTTTTAACTTACAGACCTTATCAGACATCAACTGAATTTAGGTTATTGTAGTTCTGTAACACACTTGATTTGATACATTTTTTAAAATATATTTAGTGACTTTGATTCTTTTATGTCTTTGGTAAGGTTGTTCCATATTCTCACGCCATTTACAGAAATAGCCATTTCCTTCATTCTGGTTCTAAATTTAGTTTTTTTTTAAATACTTCAGTTCCTTTTAAGAAATAATTACTGACTCTTTTTTCAAACATTTTCTGAATGTTGGTGGGTAACGTATTGGTTTTAGCTTTATACATTGTTTGCAATATTTTCATATTCACTAGATCATAAAATTTCAGTATTTTATACATGATGAATAACGGATTGGGTGGATCTCTATAGTGATTGTTATTAATGATTCTCAATGCTCTTTTCTGTAGAACAAACAGTGGTTGTGTATGAGTTTTACATGTGGATCCCCATATTTCTACACAGTGAGTCAAGTATGGAACAATTAGTGAGTTATACAATGTCAGCAATCCAGAACTATTCAGTAAAAACTTAACTTTATGTAGTACTGCAATGGCTTTGGCAATTTTACCTCTGATATAACCTAGATTTGATTATAGAAAACAAACATACTTTGTGTTAAATAATTCACATGATTTATGCTTGAAAATAGCTTTGCCTTCTGATATTTCTTTGTTTTTCCTTTAAAAATAAAACATCAATAACTTAGTTTTGGAACGAACATTTGATGAGTTGTAAATCAAACTCTGTCTGTGCAAACAATTCCTCAACCTTCTGATGCTCTTTTCCATCAAAAGTTTAAATAGCATAAGAATTTACAATATTCCAGAAACAAGTAAGAACCTAACAGAAACATTAGAGGGGAGGGAGTGGTTAGTTTTATCTTGAGAATTATAGAAACCTTCTGGTCATTTCTATCAGAGGGGTGGGGTTTAAATTTGATGGGTGCGGTGTCGTTGGGCTTGATATAAAACAAAGACCGTTATAAATCATCACCAGAATTTCCACACTTTCATATTTTCTTTCAGTTGAGGAAACTTGAAGAAAACGCAGACATGAGTCTCTCTGGAAAGGACAAGACCGTGGTGAAGGCCTTTTGGGACAAGATCGCTGCCAAGTCTGCTGAGATTGGTGGTGAAGCTCTGGCCAGGTGAGTTTTAACTCTTAATGTTCTCAAATTTGAACTTTGAAATGTGTGATTCTTTCTTTTTTTGAGGATACTTGAGGTATTTTATATATTTAGATTGTAACTTTTCTTTCCTTCCCCTAGGATGCTGGTTTCCTACCCTCAGACCAAGACCTACTTCTCTCACTGGTCTGATCTGAGCCCCGAATCTGCCCAGGTGAAGAAGCATGGAGCTACCATCATGGCTGCTGTGGGAGAGGCAGTCACAAAGATCGATGACCTTCCCGGAGCCCTGTGCAAGCTGAGCGAGCTGCACGCCTTCAAGCTCCGAGTGGATCCTGCCAACTTCAGGGTAAGAAGCAACGCTCGTTCTGAGCGCATCATGAAACTCATTGAAACAAAGTCTGACCCTGTTTTCTGTGACAGATTCTGGCCCACAACATCATCTTGGTGATGGCCATGTACTTCCCTGCTGACTTCACCCCAGAGGTCCATGTCTCTGTGGACAAGTTCCTGCAGAACCTGGGCTTGGCTCTGTCCGAGAGATACCGCTAAACACTGACCCAACGACCCGAGAGGCCAGACTGCGATGCATGTCACCCAAAATAAAACATCAACACCACCTTTAAGCTTGAAAGGTTTGGTGAATAAATATTAAACGTCCAGAAATATGTCTTTTCTCATTTGTCTCCATCTTGACACCACACATAATTAGAAACTTATTTTAGTCGTAATGTTTATCAGAATTTTGTTAAATTCTTCTACACAACATGAAGGGATTGTTTAAAATAAAACTTGTGCTTTATTTCTGAAAATCCTATCAGAAAAATGTACTAAGTCTGGGCTGTCCAAACGTTTTAAATTGAAGGTTATTTTTTTAATAATGCAGGAACAATTCAAAATGTATTTTTTTATTATTTGTACTTTTTTTTTTTTTTGACAAAATTGCTCCAAGTGCCACAAACGGCCCCCTGGGCTGCAATTTGGAAATGCTGGTGGATGTGAAACCCTCACTTTTCTTATTCTAGACTATTGCTCTGAGGATTCAAGTCATGAGAGAATGTACCTCAAAGTATATATAAAGTGTAACTAAACACACTAAAATAGTCAAATGTTGCAGGTCACTGAGCTGATATCAGTAAAATTATTTCTGATAATTAGGATTGTGTGATTTATTCTTTGTATTTTTTAAAATACTTCAAATATAATGAGCTGGTCAGAGGAAACAGGGTATGGTGCCCTGTTTTGTTAAAAAGTAATACATGTTCAGTACAAATACTGTGCATGAGAGCTTTTTTGATGACCAGGGTCTTTTGATTTGTTTGTTTTGAGTTTTGTGAATACTCATGAGAAATTTAATTTCATTACAACATCCTAAATAATATTTTTTTCCTGCAGCTTGAAGGCATAAAAACAGCCATGGTTTTAGAAGTCATCATAGAATGCCAGCTGACAGGTTCCTGTCTTCAGTTAAGACAAATATTTCAATTTGAATGTATTGAAAGAGAACCATAACTAAAAAGTCTTTCAAATGTCCTTTTACAGATTGTTTTTTAATCTTAACTGAAAGGTGACATATTACGCACAGACTGAGGAAGTTTAAGATTACAAAACCAACAACGCCATCTTGGTAATTAAGGACTCTAAGTACATAAGTCCATTCTTGCCCAAAGAAGTCAAGAGTCATGACTCAGAGTGTTAAAACAATCATTTATTACAACATCAAAATCAGGACAAAACAATGAGTAACATCAGTTTCAGACTGATCTAAAACAATAAAAGAAACCTCATAGCCAAGGCTTAAGGCTGAGGTTGTAATGCTGAAGCCAAGGAGGGAAATTGTTACGGCTGAGCTGTAAGCAGAGAAAAAAGCATCTGCAACAGTTATCCCATGATTAGAATGAAGCATTGAATCATAGAAGTCTTCATCTTCTCTGACCCATCCCTATTCAAAACTCCTGAGTGGATGTTTGCTGATTTTTTGCTGAGACAGTCCCTCTGTAACAACTACATTAAGATTTTAAAAGACAGAACAACACTGAACCATTTACTTCATGTTGGTTGAATGGTTTGGAAAGCTTCGGTTTCTCCATCACTACCACGTAGACCTCCACCCCCTTTGGTCTGGTGGAGGGACAGCAATCAGAAACCTAGTCACACCTGCCCTGGTGAGCCTTTTATGGCGCTTACACATTAACATTGGCACGGCCCCAAAAGGTATCAAACGGCACCGGAATTTAGTTTCACACACAGGTCAGATTTGCATTTTCGATGCCAAGGCGACACTTTTCCTCAGACCTTTTCCACAGCGGTCAGACTAGGGCTGAGGCGGCACTATGGACTGATTGACCAGCTGAAATTACGCCTATCGCCTCTGGTCTGTGAGAAGAATGAGCCTGCAGGGGTTTCCCGCATGCGCGATTCGTTGGATGCTGTTGAGTAAACTTCTGTCTGTAGCAGCTGCCGTTCAGTGGGGGAACGGGAGAAGAGAATAGCTTTGTGTGTGTGTGTGTGTGTGTGTGTGTGTGTGTGTGTGTGTGTGTGTGTGTGTGTGTGTCCGTGTGCCTATTCTCCGCATCAGAGCTCTTGCCCTGGTGAGCACACAGCTGCTCAGGGGAGAAATCAGTGTGTGTGTGGCACAAGATCATGACGACACACACAGCAAATTAATAAAATAATGTGGTTCAGAGTCTCCAAAAGCACAGCTCATGTCCGCCTTTTGTTTACCTTATGGAGCGGACTTTCCTGCGTGTTTTCAAAGCCGCCCACAGGCTCGGGTGTTTCCGAATTCCTGAGAAGTTCCTCTGATTTATATGTGAACACTACACCACCCATTCGAGACCAAACTCACGCCATCCAGTCCGACCAAAACCCGGCCGTGCCGACGCTAATGTGTTCCCTTATTCACTTTTTGAGCATTTGTTATGATGCGTAACCATGGCAACAAGCTGGTTTACAATCAGGAGCAGCTGCTTAACATTGGGAAGGCTGAAATAATACCTTAACTGAAGCCACAAATGCCAAATGAGCTAAAACGCATGAAGCGTGGGTGCAGAGCGGGAGCAAAATGGAGACAGAGAAAGAGGAAATTCAAACCATCTCTTCCATCGATAATAATGGACAATGTGAGATCACTGGCCAACAAGATGGATGAACTCCAAGCCCTTTCAAGGACTCAGCCAGAGTATCGACAGTGTAGTGTTGTGTGTTTCAGTGAGACGTGGCTGCAGGACCATATCCCCGATTCCAGCGTCTCTCTGCCAGGATTCCTGACTGTACGAGCAGACAGAGATCGGAAGAGGAGCGGGAAAAGAAAAGGAGGTGGAGTGGCAGTTCTTGTCAACAACAGATGGTGCCATCCAGGTCATGTTTCAGTGAAATGTCGTCTCTGCAGCCCAGATGTTGAACTCTTGGCAGTAAGTTGTCGCCCATATTATTTGCCAAGAGAGTTCACCAGTGTTGTCTTGGCAACCGTTTATATTCCACCTTCAGCCATTGCTGAAAGTGCATGTGATGCCATCAGTTCCATTGTCGCTAAGCTACAAAACCTGCACCCCAATGTATTTGTGGCTATATCTGGTGATTTAAATCATGCCTTGCTCTCTGCTACACTTCCAACATTTCAACAGTTTGTCAGCTGCTCCACCAGAGAAAACAAGACATTGGATTTGTGTTATGCATATGTAAAGAATGCATACATGTCTAAAACAAAACCTCCTTTGGGACAATCAGATCACAACCTTGTTTTTCTCTGCTCAGAATACAAACCACTTGTTCAGAGGCAACCTGTGACAAGAAGAACTGTGAGAAAATGGCCAAAGGATGCTAAAGAAGCCCTGCAGGGTTGTTTTGAGACCACAGATTGGATGACTCTCTGCCAAGGATATGAAGAGGACATCAATGCCATGACTGGATGTGCCACTGACTATATAAACTTCTGTGTGGACAACATAATACCCACCAGAACAGTGAGATGCTTCGCTAATAACAAACCCTGGATCACCAGTGAACTGAAGAATCTGCTAAATGAGAAAAAAAAGAGCCTTCAAGGAGGGAGACAGGGAATTATTGAGGAGTATACAGAAGCAACTGAAGATCAAGATCAGAGACAGCAAGGAGGCATACAGGAAGAAGCTGGAGAACAAACTACAGAGGAACAATATCAGAGATGTCTGGTCAGGGATGAAGAAGATCACAGGCTTCAAGCAGAGGAATGATTGTACAGATGGCAACCTGGACACAGCCAATGAACTGAACAAGTTCTTCAATAGGCTGAGTTCAGGAACAAACCCAGCATCCTCCTCACCTGTCCCCAGCCAATCAGACATCCCATCCTCCTCTGATCCAACATTTTCCTGTCACACGCCAGCTCTTTTATCCTCTAACGCAGTCATGGACTCTTCTGGTTCTATAAATCTGTCTTCAACCAAGTCAGGAGATGCTGCTGCCCCATTTACCTCCCCCTCCCACCTATCTGTCTCTTGAAGTCAGGTGAAGAGACAGCTGGAGAGACTGAACAGGAACAAGGCTGCAGGTCCAGATGGTGTCTGCCCCAGAGTACTGAAGGCCTGTGCAGAGCAGCTCTGTGGGATTCTGCAGCACCTCTTCAACCTCAGCCTGGCCCAGGAGAAGGTTCCAGTCCTGTGGAAGACATCCTGCCTTGTTCCAGTTCCAAAGAAAACTCGCCCATCAGTCAATGACGACTACAGGCCGGTTGCCCTGACATCCCACATCATGAAGGTCCTGGAGAGACTCCTGTTGGTCCACCTGAATAAGCAAACTAGAACATATCAGGACCCGCTGCAATTTGCTTATCACCATGGAGTTGGAGTTGAAGATGCCATCATCCAGCTGCTTCAACCAATCCACTGTCATCTGGACAAAGCAGGCAGCACTGTGAGGGTCATGTTCTTTGATTTCTCCAGTGCATTTAACACAATCCAGCCTGATGTACTTTGCCAGAAACTCCAGAAGACACAGGTGGGGGCCTCAACTATCGCCTGGATTAAAGACTACCTGACAAACAGACCACAGTTTGTGAGGCTGAAGAACTGCACATCAAACCAGGCGATCAGTAACATTGGAGCACCACAGGGAACTGTACTCTCACCATTCCTTTTCACCCTGTACACCTCAGACTTCCAGTACAAATCAGAGACCTGTCATCTACAGAAATACTCAGATGACTCTGCAGTCGTCGGGTGTATCAGAGATGGACAGGAAGCTGAGTACAGAGAGCTGGTGGAGCGCTTAGGGGCATGGTGTGGAAACAATCATCTGACCTTGAACGTGAACAAAACAAAGGAGATTATTTTAGACTTCAGAAGAAACAGGGTGGAGTCAAACACTGTTTCCATCATAGGAGAAGAAGTGGAGGTGGTTGAGCAATACAAATACCTTGGAGTTCACCTGGACAACAGATTGGACTGGAGAAAGAACAGTGAAGCCGCTTACAAGAAGGGACACAGCAGACTGCACTTCTTGAGGACACTTAGGTCCTTCAATGTCTGTAGCAAGATGCTGCAGATCTTCTACAAGTCTGTTGTTGAGAGTGTAATCTCTTCAGCCATCGTCTGTTGGGGTAGCAGCATCAGAAGCAGGGACCTGAAAAGGCTCAACAGCCTAATAAAAAGGCTGGTTCTGTTCTGGGGACGACTGTGGAACCACTGGAGGAGATAATGCAAAGAAGGATTCTCCTGAGAATCAAGAAAATGATGGACAACCCTGAGCATTCTCTTCACAAGACTGTCCGACAACGGAAGAGTGTCTTCAGTCAGAGGCTTCTTCAGTTTGGCTGCAACACTGACCGCTACTGGAGATCCTTCCTGCCAACAGCCATTGTAATATACAACAACTCTATGATGACTTGATTATTATTATTATTATTATGAGCTACTACAGCAATCAATTTCCCTCTGGGATTAATAAAGTATTTTTGAATTGAATTGAATTTGGTGATTTCAAAGACCAGAACGGAGCAGACCCACTGTGCTCCAATTTAAAAAGCCGTTCGGTTTCCTTCCCCGCATCTAATAAACTTTTGTTAGGCTGACCGAGGAGCTTCACCATGACTGATATTTTCACATTCACTATAAATGGGAAATAGATGTCGCCCTAAGAATAAAAATGCTAATGTGCATCCAAGACCAAACATGTCCAATCCTTCGTACTTTTGGACACCAAAGTGAACTTCTGGTGCTCTGTAGCCAATAGGCTGAAAAGTAACATACTATGAAAGTCAGCTGTTTTACAGGCAAGTCCAAAATCAATCAACTTAGCCTTGAAGTGTTGTGAATCATGATCAACGAGCACAGTGTTGATAGATTTTATATCTGTATCAGAGGCGCCAATGCTTTTCAGTGCACTGAGAGCTACAAGAATCTGTTGTGCGATTGCTCGAATCTCAGCCACACTGGGTGGTTACCAACCTAGTTTGCCAAGCAGATCAAACACATTCCAGGGTGGCCTTTTATTGTGGGCAGTATAAGGTACACCTGTGCACTACTCATGATGTCAGATCAGCATCTTGACATGACACACCTGTGAGGTGGGATGGATTATCTCAGCAAAGCAGAAGTGCTCACTATCACACATTTAGACTGATTTGTGAACAATGTTTGAGAGAAATTGTAATATTGTGTATCTGGAATGAATTTTAGATCTTTAAGTCCATCTCATCAAAAATCGGAGCAGAAACAAAGGTGTTGCGTTTATATGTTTTTGAGTGTATATATATATATATATATATATATATATATATATATATATATATATATATATATATATATATATATATATATATATATATATATATATGCGTGTGTGTGTGTGTGTGTGTGTGTGTGTGTGTGTGTGTGTACATATATGTATATTTACATATATATGTTTATACATACATATATACATATATATATATATATATATATATATATATATATATATATATATATATATATATATATACACACACACACACATATACACACACACACACATTCATACTTGTGTACACGTGTGTGTATATATATCAATATATATATATATATATATATATATATATATATATATATATATATATATATATATATATATATATATATATACATACATACATATATTTATTATTATTAATAATTGATTTCATTTATTATTAAAATAGAAACAAAACAATACTAACAAATAAATTGAGGTTTCTCAAACCAATAAAATGAAAAGGGAACAGAAAGAAGAAAACTTATGTTATTTGTCCCTTTTTAACTAAAATGAAATTTTTACAATGAAATAACAATAATTATAAATTAACCTATACTAAGTAATTGCTCGACTGGTTAGCTGACTTGAGTTCAATTTGGAAAGAAGAAAGAGAAAATTAATAGTAATAATAACAATTCAACAAGCAAAAGGATTTTTGCACATATACCTACATATATACATTAAAGTGCATCGCATGCCCATATGCTTGCACATGCTTCATCTATACATATCCTTATAGACATACACATATATCCACTACATATACACATACACATGCATACATACATATTTATACATACACACATGAATATACCTACACACATCTCTATTGTTTATACACACACACACACACACACACACACACACACACACACACACACACACACACACACACACACACACACACACACACACGAGCAGCATTCTCTTGTAGGAGCCGGGATTGAACCTGCAACCTTTCGATTACTGGACAATCTGCTCTACCTCCTGAGCTACTGCTGTCCCTTTGTGCAAGTTTCATGTCTATCAAATTATCAAAAAACTTTTCATTTTACAGAACGATATTTCAAATAAATTTTAACAATTTCATTTTTTTAATGAACAAACAAGTAGAAACACAGACAGCAGGGAAGGGTTAACACTAAAGAGCCAGAGCAGCTTCCAGGAATAGATGTCAGCACCTCGGACAGCTCCGCCGCCAGATCATTGAGAATATGAGGATAATGCTGTTATTGCTGCCCTTGAAACGGTATTTTTTTTAAAAAGCTGAGCCAAAGTAAGTAGCCATATTTTTATTTTTATCAATATCATTATTATTTTAATTAACTTACTGAACCTCAGGATCAAATAGACAAAACTATCCTATATCCTCCGCAGCTCAGTATTTAATTCATTTTTATAGAAATCTTTTGGACACAGTCCTGCTGCCGTAGCAAAAATAAATGTCCAAAGCTCTTTACATTTGCATACAATTTATTGTATCCAGTTTTACAAGCTATTATACAAATATCCATGTTTTGTATGATTTCCTGCTGCATCTCTTGCTCTGGTAAAGTAAAAAATTAAAACCCACCACTCCCTATATTTACAGAAAACAAAACCCCTACAAATAAACTTTGCAAAAACCTTAACAATTATAAGTAACCCAAGAGCAAAAACCCAACACATTTCTAAAGAATGAGAAAATAATAAATAGCTCCAACAACACTAGGAATGAATTCATGAGTTTCCTGATTTATTGTCAATTAAAAACTTTTTATTTTCGAATTTTCTCAAACAAACGCTGGGATGTAGAGATAAGGTCGACCTACAATCACTCTGTTGGAGCACAACAGTGTTTGACGATCCTGATGCACACAATAGGACTTTATTCTGTATACAAACTGTGCTGTAAAGCAGCAGGTTGAAGTGTCCCGTTCAAGAGCGCCCTCTACAGTATTAATTACACATTTTGTGTTAATGTAGTTTTGTAGTCCAACGTTAATGCGATTTCAGTCATTCGAAGAGATACATTTAAACGTTTAGTTTGGGATATTATTTTTTTATTGAACTACATTTTAAATGTCGGTTTGTGCGCTTTGTGCGTTCAGTTAAGAATAAAGCAGATGCAGAATTTTCCTCTTATAAAAAGTAAATCGTTTTGGCCACTAAATGTCCCCTACAGGCCACCGTCGTCCATGTCTCGGCTGATTTATCAGTGCAGCCACAGGGGCGACTCAGTGACAGAGATTAAGACTATCTTCTTTGTTGCTGCATGATTTGTTTCTGTTGTTTTAACATCATTGTCCTTTTTTATGTCGGGTGTAGTTTGAAGGTTAAAAGTTTCCTCTGAGTTCACTAACCGCCCGGATTAAACACCGTCCCCAGAACTTGTGCACATTTACGCACGGCGGATTACTCAGAGACAAGTCAGCAGAAAACGTTGGATGAAAATCAGAATTTCAACTCGTGAGAAATTGTGTGCACAAAAGTTGGGAGTTTTTCATCCAAACCTGTAAGACAAGAGCAAATAAACGGTCAGGTGTTTTTAATAGATTTAAAGGTTTATGAATAAAGTAGCGCACCCAAGTTTTTTTAGAAGATTTCTTGTTATGGAAATTTTATGTTTATTAATTCTTGATAATTGACTCAATCAACTGAATGTAATATGTATTGCTCTATACCTCTTTGCATTTCCACTTATTCAGACACACCCACACAAGCCACACACACACACACACACACACACACACACACACACACACACACACACACACACACACACACATTCTTGACCTCTCTCTCTCTCTCTCTCTCTCTCTCTCTCTCTCCCTCGCATAGGATCTCACTTTAATTCCTTTCTTATCTCTTGGTATAAACTCTGTGACCAGATGTTCAGGGCATTTTGCCTCGTGCATTATGGCACAGTTATAACTGTTTGACTTGTCTGTTCATTGTCTCCTTTTTCTCTTCGACTACAGGAAATGGGTTATTGATAAACATATTGATAAAATCCATGACATATCTATAAATTGTCGCCTTTGGCATATGCTGCTTGCAATAAAATAAACTAGCAGAGTATTTGTTGAAAAAGCTTGTTTTATTTATTCACTCAGAGAGACTTTGAACTCCGCTGGAGTTCTAGTAGTATTGCTTCCTCAGAGAAGCCACCACCACTGCCAGGAACTTCTCAAAAGCTGCGTGGACTTCCGGAGTGAAGGCTTTGCCTAGCTGACCTGCTACAACGATGGTGACGCAGTCGGCCAGGAGCTGCAACAAAATGCAACATGCGTCAGAGCGCAGAGCGCAGGTGCCGCGTGCGTGAACATTAATGGATGAAACGTGACTATACCTTAAAGTTATCAGGGTCCACCTGCAGCTTCTCAGAGTGGAGGATGCTCAGTTGTGTGTACGCGTTCTTGATGTCGTCCAGGTTCTTCGCAGCCATCTCCAGAGCACCCATGATCACTTTGCCATGAGCCTTCACCTTGGGATTTGACGCTATGGCAGCAGCGTTGAAGAGGTTTCCAAATTTACCAAAATACCTCTGGGTCCAGGGGTAGACAGTCAGACATCTGAGGGGGGAAAACACACATGTATCGGTCTGTTCTGGAAGAGAGGGGGCAGTGGAGAGGGGAAAGAGCATGACCTGGAAAGAGCTGCAGAACCGACGACTCCACTGTCAATCTTGGAGAAGATGTCCTTGATGGTGGCGCGCTCGAAGTCTGTCCACTTGACCATTTCGCCTGATAGTAGATTTTTTTTTCCACTCTGGTCTGCAGGAGCAGAGCATCTGTTTTATAAACGGACAGCCCCCTCCTCCAAAGTTATGAGATGGGTGGTGAGTGGTATCGATGATGGATTTGAAAACCTGATAATGCGTCAGCGTCCGGCATGTTCTAGAAGAGAGGAGGGTTTCTCCTGTTAGCAGTCCAAATTAGTGGAGAATAAATCACCAACTTTAAGGCACATAAGTTCTACTGCACAAAAACTGTTATCTCCTCACTTTATACTTTACATCTCTTTAATTTAATTAACTCAAATATTTTTAGTTAAAATAATTTAGTAAATCACCCTTATTTTAGAAATGATGTTTGAAAATCCAAACAGCAGCTTTAACTCACTTTGAAACATGGAAACATGTAATTTAGTAGTTTACTTAGTTTATCAAATGTCTGTTTATCTCTCTCTCTCTCTCTCTCTCTCTCTCTCTTTCTTTCTTTCTTTCTTTCTTTCTTTCTTTCTTTCTTTCTTTCTTCCTCTGAGAGTGAGCCTTTCCTTCTTTTTTCTTTGTGAAAAGTTAGTTAGTTAGTTAGTTAGTTAGTTAGTTAGTTAGTTAGTTAGTTAGTACATCACTCATCAGTGACTCCCAAATGAACAAGTTGCATGGTTTACCAGATTATTCAAAATTTTCTAAATTGAATTGAAGTTTTTCACATTAACTTTTTACATTATGAATTATCTGTTATTATAATTGCTCAGACAGTATCAAATAAAGCAGAGATCTTGAGTGACAAATAAAAAGATGCACTGATTTCACACATATTTGAGGTAAAGTAGTTTAATAAATTATGTCGTCTAGAATCAACGCTGTATTTTCATTAGGAAGAATGATTTTAATATATGTTTGAAACTCCATCAATCTTTTCTCTTCCGCTCATCCAGAGTCGGGTCGCGGGGGCAGCAAGTTGAGAGGCCCAGACTTTCCTCTCCCCAGTCACTTGGGCCAGCTTGTCTGAGGGAATCCCAAGGCGTTCGCTGGCCAGGCGAGAGACATAGTCCTTCTAAAGTGTCCCGGGTCTTCTGTTGGGTCTTCTCCTGGTTGGACATGCCCAGAAAACCTCGCCAGGGAGACGTCCAGGAGGCATCCTAATCAGATGCCTGAGCCACCTCAACTGGCTCCTCTGCGTGGAGGAGCAGCGGGTCTACTCTAGCCCCTCCTGGATGACTGAGCTTCTAACCCTATCTCTAAGGGAGAGCCCAGACAGCCTGCAGAGAAAACTAATTTTGGCCGCTTGTATCTGCGATCTCGTTCTTTCGGTCACTAGCTCATGACCATAGGTGAGGGTGGGAACGTTGATTGACCGGTAAATCGAGAGCTTCGCCTTCTGACTCAGCTCTCTCTTCACCACGACAGACCGGTACAACGCCCACATCACTGCAGATGCAGCACCAATCCGCCTATCGATCTTGCACTCCATATTTCCCTCACTCGTGAACAAGACTCCAAGATACTTAACTCCTCCACTTGGGGCAGGACCTTATCCCTGACCCAGACAAGGCGTTCTACCCTTTTCCGACAAAACTGTTTAAAACTCAACATATTTTATTTTTTAGGGATCTCGTCGCCTCCAGAGTCCTTTAGTTTTAATACTTAAAGTTCAAATCTTCATTTATTCTGGTTCAAGTTTTTCACTTGCAGCAGAATGAAAATCAGCACCTCCAGCAGCCCTTTGTGTCATTGTGGCTTCTTGTCTTTAGAGTGACCTTTTTGTCTTTATCTCCAGAGAGGAGTGACACAGATCTGTAATCAGCTGAAACACAAGAGCATACACATCTCAGACGTGGGCCCGGGTGTGTCCTTGGCCCGTGTCATCTACAAAAACCTCAGACGTTTGTCCTGAAAGTGGCATTCACACCAGAAAATATCTACCTGCAACATGAGTCTCACAACTAAGGACAAGGACACTGTCAAGGCCTTCTGGACCAAAGTGTCAGGCAAGGCGGAGGACATCGGCTCAGATGCTCTGTCCAGGTCAACAAAACTCTAAAGTCTAATTTGCACAGACTATATATTGTTTGCCTCATGCATTGTCTTCTGTCTCCAGGATGTTGCTGGTTTACCCCCAAACCAAGACCTACTTTGCCCACTGGAAAGACCTGAGCCCCAGCTCTGCCCCGGTGAAGAAGCACGGCAGGACGGTGATGTCTGGAATTGGGGATGCTGTGAGCAAGATCGACAATCTGACATCAGGTCTCCTCAACCTCAGCGAGCTGCATGCCTTCACTCTGAGAGTGGATCCTGCAAACTTCAAGGTAAAGAGACTGGGTTACTCTTTAGCATGTCTCGCTGGAATTCAATGGGATAAATATAAAAGTTATTGTGTAATTTTATTTCATGCAGATTCTCTCCCACAACCTCCTGGTGGTTTTTGCCATCATGTTCCCCAGCTACTTCACCCCTGAGGTCCATGTAGCCATGGACAAGTTCCTGTCAGCCGTGGCGCTGGCTCTGTCCGAGAAATACAGATAACCTGCAGGAACAGAAACAGCCCCATCACCCCTGTATGTCTGCTTTCTTTTAAATAAATGATATTGAATGCAACAAAACTGTTTGTGTTTTTTGTTGTGGGTGAATTTTTCGTTATACATGTTGTTGCAGTCGTGTGAACAGGGTTAAACTGTCACGGTTGGAGGTGAGTGAAAACACCTGACTCTCATTCTGTTTGAGTGCAGATGGGCGGAACTGGAGAGCAGCGAGCCATCTGCCATCATCAGTAGGCTTCTTAAGGAGCAGGGAGACGCACCTCAGCGCTGGATGATTACTCAATCTTGGTAGAGCTACCTGAGTGTCACGAGCCTTTTATCTTTTGACTATTGTCTTCCGAGCTTCGTTCCGAGTAACCTCACCCTGCTTCTCCCTCTCCTTCAGGTCGATCCTCCACTTACAGAACCTGCCATAAATCACGGATCCACGCCTGTCTCCCGCTCCAGCCTCTTCTGACCAGCCAGCTCTCTGCCGCCTCCGCACCCTCCCCCCTCTCAGGACTCCGAGGATTCACCCTGTCGTCCTGCCACTCACCTGCCAACCGGACCCTCCTCTCTCCTCTCCTCCCTACCCCGAACTCTGAGCCCCAGGATTTTGGACTAAAAAAGGAACTGAGCTAAGCTCCTAATCATCACCTGCCTTTAACGGTGCTCCTTTAGTTGAGATTAATAAATTATCTGCTTTTTTCTCACCCATCCTCCTGACTCTGAAGTTGATTCTGTATGTCTTGGGTCAGACGGTTAACCCCAAACACGACATAAAGCAGGAACAGAATGAAGTTCAGACTTGTGGGTCCTACAGAAGCAGCAGACTAAATGGGTAAACAGTACCGCAGAATCACACCACTTTAGGATTCTTCACAGGTGTTTTTTTACTAAAGACAAACTGCTCTACAGGTGTATACATCAGGTGTGTACAGTGTCAAAGTGTTGCAGAGCAACACCGTGAAACCTGAGTTTAAACACTTTAACTCAGAATAACAAGGATGATAAATTCATTTTAAGATTATGTCTTGAGTTTTTGAAAATAAAGTATTATTTGCTGGGCATGACTCTTGAAAAGTCAGGATGAATCAAAAGTTTCATTTGAATTGAGCCAAAATACAATTAAAACCTTTCTGTGAATTAGATGCGTGTGAATAAAAATCAGAAACACTGAAAGGTCTCAGAAGAGTCAGAAATGGAATAAATACAATCAACTGAAACAATAAAACAGAATATAAACAACGTTTTAGTTATGAAAACATATCAAACTGTCTTCCTTGAACCGTCACCTTATCGTGGTGGAGGAGTTTGAGTGCCCTAATGGTCCTAGGAGCTATGTTGTCTGGGGCACTTTGTGCCCCTGATAGGGTCTCTCATGACAAATTGGTCTTAGGTGAAGGGTGTGACAAAGAACGGTTCACAGGATCTTTCATGGAAGAAAATTCAAAGAGTCGGAGTACCCGGTCCGGAGGGTTACCGGGGTTCCACCCTGGAGCCAGGCCTGGGGCCAGTGAGCGAGCGCCTGGTGGCCGGGCTTTCGGCCCAGCCCGAGCCAGATACATGGGCTCATCCAACTGTGGGCCCACCACCTGCAGGAGGAACATGAAGGGTCCAGTGCAGTGTGGATTGAGTGGCAGACCGAAGCGGGAACCTTGGCGGTCCGATCCCCGGACAAGAAAACTGGTTATTGGGACATGGAACGTCACCTCGCTGGCGGGGAAGGAGCAGGAGCTTGTGGCAGAGTTTGAGCGGTACCGGCTAGATATAGTCGGACTCACCTCGACACATAGCATTGGCTCTGGAACCCAAGTCCTTGAGAGGGGTTGGACACTCTCCTTTGCTGGAGTTGCTCCGGGTGAGAGGCGGAGGGCTGGGGTTGGCTTTCTGTTAGCCCCAAGACTCTCTGCCTGTGTGTTGGGGTTTACCCCTGGGGACAAGAGGGTAGCTTCCCTGCGCCTTCGGGTCGTGGACTGGGTTCTGACTGTTGTTTGTGCTTATGGGCCAAATATCAGTTCAGAGTACCCACCCTTTTTGGAGTCCCTGGGACGAGTGCTAGATAGTGCTCCATCAGGGGACTCCATTGTCCTGCTGGGGGACTTCAATGCTCACGTGGGCAATGACAGCTTGACCTGGAGGGGTGTGATTGGGAGGAACAGCCCGCCTGATCTGAACTCGAGTGGTGTTTCGTTATTGGACTTCTGTGCAAGCCGCAGTTTGGCCATAACGAACACCATGTTCGAACATAAGGATGCCCACCGGTACACTTGGTACCAGGGCAGCATAGGTCGCAGGTTGATGATAGACTTTGTAGTTGTATCATCTGACCTGCGGCCGTATGTTTTGGACACCCGAGTGAAGAGAGGGGCGGAGCTGTCAACTGATCACCACCTGGTGGTGAGTTGGATCAGATGGCAGGGGAAGATGCCCCGTAGACCTGGCAGACCCAAACACATAGTGAGGGTCTGCTGGGAACGCCTGGCAGAAGAACCTGTCAAGACGGTCTTCAACTCCCACCTCCGGCAGAGCTTTGACCGTGTCCCGAGAGCAGTGGGGGACATCGACTCTGAGTGGGCCTTGTTCCACTCTGCGATTGTTGAGGTGGCTGTTGCTTGCTGTGGTCGCATGGTGGCCGGTGCCAGTTGTGGTGGCAATCCCTGTACCCGCTGATGGACACCAGAGGTTCGGGGAGCCGTCATGCTTAAGAAGGAGGCCTACAGGGCGTGGCTGGTCTGTGGGTCTCCGGGGGCAGCAGACAGGTACCGGATAGGCAAGCGGGGTGCAGCAGTGGCAGTTGCCGAGGCAAAATCTCGGGCGTGGGAGGAGTTTGGTGAGGCCATGGAGAAAGACCATCGATTGGCTCCAAAGAGGTTCTGGCAAACTGTCCAGCGCCTCGGGAGAGGAGGGACTCGGAGTAGAACCGCTGCTCCTCTGGATCGAAAGGAGTCAGTTGAGGTGGTTTGGGCATCTGGTCAGGATGCCTCCTGGATGCCTCCCCGGGGAGGTGTTTCGGGCATGTCCTGCCGGCAGGAGGCCCCCGGGTCGACCCAGGACAAGTTGGAGAGGTTACATCTCCAATCTGGTCCGGGAATGCCTTGGGATCCTGCTGGAGGAGCTGGTGGAAAAGGCCGGGGAGAGGACGGTCTGGAGCTCCCTAGTTGGGATGCTGCCCCCGCGACCCGGACCTGGATAAGCGGAGGAAGACGACGACGACGAACATTTCAAACTGAATCAAAAAGCTATCTCAGCTTTACCCTTTTTGCATTATTTTAATGCTCCAAAGGCACTGGAATAGAAACTGATCTGAAGTCTGTTTGTCTTTGCTCTAACATCTTTTGATGGGGAAATTCAAAAGGAGATGATGAGATTGGTCCCTGAGATTATTTCATGCTTTAGTTTCATTTTAAACCTTTGAGTGGTTGGAGATCCACAGAAGCAGGAAGTGTTTTGCTTTCAAATGATCACAGTGTTTCCTGTCTGTGCTCTTTGACTCCCTCCGAATGAACTCCGGTGTAATTCAGTGTGTTACGTCTGCGCTTTGATGTCTGTCAGCGCTTCACTGTACATGGTGACAAAAACACCACAGTGTTGTTTATTTATTTTATTTTGTCACGTGCTCACTTTTCTGTTTTATCTGTTTTCTTGTTTGCAGCATTTTTCCTGTATTTCTCAGGAGAGCCAAACATGGTTTCTGTTCTTGTTTTAACCTTCTTAAAGAGCCGCTGACATGGCTGCATCTGCAAAAGCAAAGAGAAATTCACCCACAGCAAAAAGCGGGAACGTTTTTATTGTATTTAACGGAAAGCGGACATGCGTACAGGTATTCTGCTGCTCTTTTCTACTGGTGATCAGCATTTCTCAGACAGAGCTGGAGCCACAGCTCCACGGATGGACCTCAGCGTGATCATTGTGGGAGAGAATCTGTCAGACCTTTTGCACAACATTCTACTCACAAACCTTCTAACCCCTGCTTCAAATCAGCATCAGAACTATGTAAACATCTGAAAAACCATCAGAGGCACACATGTTAAATACAGCCAGCTTCAGGCTGATCAGCATCTACGCGTCCACTCGTCACAGAGACAGGAAAACTTTCATGTGTTTTACATTGAAGTCGGACTGATCCGCTCAGAGAAGACACACGGCTCTCTCAGCCCAAGGAGACCCGAGGTCAGATCATCACTAAGTCCAACCACGATTGTAGCTCGGTGCTTTATCTCAGAAGTAGAACCGAGGAGGTTCTAGTCTGTGGAAACACCATCAGCATCCCGGAGAAAACATAGGAAACAAATACTTCAAGAGATTATAGCTGTAAATAAAAACACAGAGTTTTGATTACCTGGACAGGGAATCTGTTCCAGTTTCTTCCACCTTGTCAGACACTCAGAAGGTCCTGACCTTTGTCCTCAGCTGTGGGACTCATCCTGTGTAGAATTGTCCTGGTTGGAACGGTGTGTTGGACACAAACGTGAGGAGTTTTACTGATGACACCAAATCAGAACACACCTGTGGTTGAGATGAAGACATGAATCACATTTTAGCAGCTCTGAGTTTTTAATGGGAAACAAACGTGTAATAATGAAGTTTGAAACTGACTTTATTTAATACACTTTTATTACTATTGAAGTCAAAAACCTTTTTGTGTAATCTTAGAGTTTATTTCCATAAACTTTGTCTTAGTGTTTACCTTTTTGCTTATTTTAGAAAAATATTGTCATAATCTTTAATCACATTTGATTTGTTGCAGTTTTAAAGGAACAACCTTTCCTCTGTTTTGCGACCTTTTACGTTCACACTGCCTCTTCTGACTTCGCTCCACCTGTGTTATCTGTCGGCCGGATTCTAACAGCAGGAAAAACGTTAACAATCAATGGAAAACGCCCACATGACGCAGACTCAAAAATTCTGAGAAAAGCTTCAAAGCGCTGGAAAAAATAAAGATGCTATCGTTTTGTTCTCTGAAGCAAAAACAATATTAATGAATTATGAATCAAAACATCATTTTAATTTAAAACTGACATGGGAAGAAACATGTTTCTGTAGGCTTGATGCAAAGATGTAATAAATACAAGAATTTTTTGGGTTCAACTTTACGAGCATAAAATGTTTGATCTCTTCTTATTTTGTGTAGGATTTGGGTTCATTAGAAGGTGAAATTGACCAAAACCCTGTTGTTCTTCTAATACTTCTCTTTTTTTTATAAATTGGGGGAACCTAACTTCTCATTTAGTTGAAATGAAATAGTTATATTTTATGCCAAATTGAGCACAATCAAACCATTCTGAGATCAAATGAAGAGTCATCTGAGGCTCAAAAGTTCTTTTTTATGAAGAACATTCATGAAAAAGATCAAATTACCCGATTTCTTTTCCTTTGAGCTAATTTCCTCAACATGTTTTATTCACTTTTGTTTACTTTCCCCCTTGGTTGTTGAATTTAAACACACTTTTAGTTCTTTATCTTTTCTTTTCCAGTTCATTCCTTCACCCAGGCGACTCACAGCCACCTCCACCCATCTGATAACCCTGGGAGGAGCAGAGCTCTGTCTCTATAAAGGAGTGTTCTGGTCCTGCTGACCCCCACCACACCAGTGGAAAACATCTACAGTCAGGCAAAATGGTTAAATGGTCAGACTTTGAGCGCTCCACCATCCAGGACATCTTCGCCAAAATCGATAAAAATGTCGTGGGACCTGCAGCTCTTACCAGGTGAGACAAGAACATTTTACACTGACAAATGAAACCAGCCAGATTTCATGGCAAAGTGATGCATATTTGTTGTTCTTTTCTTCTCAGGTGTCTGACTGTCTACCCCTGGACTCAGAGATACTTTGGTGGTTTTGGAAACCTCTACAATGCTGACGCCATAGCAGCAAATCCCAAAGTGGCCGCTCATGGAAAAGTCGTCCTCAACAGTCTGGAAAATGGTGTGAAGAACCTGGATGACTTGAAGAATTTCTACAAGGACTTGAGTGTGCTTCACTCTGAGAAACTGCAAGTGGATCCTGACAATTTCAAGGTGAATTACCTTTCATAACATTTTAAATCACATTTCCTTCACGTTGCTGTCGTTTTGCTGAGGCATGTTGTGTTTTGCTGCAGCTCCTGACTGACTGCATCACCGTGGTTGTTGCCGGTCAGCTGGGTAAAGCCTTCACTCCTGAAGTCCACGCAGCTTTCAGCAAGTTCCTGGCTGTGGTGGTGGCCTCTCTGAGGAAGCAGTACTACTAGAGCTTCAGCAGAAGACACTCTGGCTCTTTTGTGTGTTTTAATCATGTCTCAGGAGGAGGAAACTAGTAAATAAAATGTTGTGCAAAAAAAAAAAAGAGGACTTCTGTTGCGCTTTTGTTCAGTTATGATGCTTTAAAATCCAACTCCTCTGTATAGGCTCATGAAACTGATCTGATCTATCAGAATGAAAGCACATTTTCTTTAGCTGGTCCCAAACCATCACACATTCCTGCTTAGATACTCGACTGCAATAAAAACCTAACAAAACTTAAATTTGGGGCAGCAGTAGCTCAGGTGGTAGAGCGGCTTGCCTCATGATGGGTTCGATTCCAGCTCCTGCCAGGGGTATTCTGCTGTTGTGTCCTTGGGCAAGACACTTCACCCAACTTGCCTGTGTTGGTGGTGGTCAGAGGGGCCGACGGTGCCAAAATGGCAGCCTCGCCTCTGTCAGACCGCCCCAGGGCAGCTGTGGCTACGTAGTAGCTTACCATCACTGGCAGTGTGTGAATGTGACAGCGTGTGAACATTTCCTAAAAGTGCTACATAAGTTTAATGCATTGTTATTATTATTAAATGAATTATGTCAAATAAGATTCATCTGTTGTGCGATTGAAGGTTTTTCAATTCAACCAACTGGTTAAACTGCTGCTGATGATCTAAAAACATGAACGTGTGCTTCCAAACAGCAGAAACATCTTCACTGAAAGTGTTCCCTCTTTCAGCGAAGGAGCAGTAAAATGTTTCAGTGGTAAACAACAAGAAACCCCTTTTTGTAACTTTTACATAAAGATTTGTTGTCTGAAATACTACCAAAAACATTTAAATAGAATAAAAATCAATCTGAGAACCTGCAGAAGATTCAGGTGTGATTCCTTCAGACTGGGCGGGTTTCCTGGTTAGGGTTAGACTTGTTCTGAACTCCTTCTCACGTCTGATCGGATGAAATTTGGACCTCGGTAATCTGGACTGTGTTCAAATGATGTAAGGGGTTAAAAATGAAAAATAATTTTAAACTCTGATTGAACGGATCGACAAACGTCACAACACCGTGAGTGTGTTTGATCTTTTATTGACATTGAGGCTGACGGAGAGGGTTTTGGCCTGAGCCTGTCTCTCATCTGCTCCTCCTGGCTGTTTATCTGTATTTCTCAGACAGGGCACGAGCCACAGCAGCCAGGAATTTGTCGATAGCCACGTGGACCTCAGGGGTGAAGTCACTGGGCAGCCTGATGGCCAAGACCACAAGGATGTTGTGGGCAAGGATCTGTGGAAAGATGACGACTGGATTAGTTTGAATAATCAACTTCAATAAAAATGTGAAAAAAAAGGGCTGATAAAAGGAGTCTAACTGCAGGATACTTTCACGTTCCTGTATTGTTACTGTGATAATTATCAAATGAACAAACACATCAATAATTAATTAAATCAGAATTTTAATAAATGAAGCTAGATTGAAATAGATGTAATGGTTTGCTGTTTTTTATTCTCATAATCTGGTGTGAGCAGCTTTGCCTCTTTATCTTCACCAGCAGACAGCTGAGAAAACTAGACAACAAGTGAAGTTAATTCAGCTAATTAAGCACCAAAGTCCCACTAAAGACGGGTTACTGGTGTTTATATAAACATGTAGCAGCATCTGTCACAGTGGTGTCCCACCCTGGTCCTGGAAAGCCCCCATCCTTCATGCTTTAGAGGTTCCACCACACCTGATTTGTGGAGCTTGGTGGTTTTGAACGGGTAATTCAAGCGCTGAAACAGGTGTGTTGGAGCAGAAAAACAACTAAAACATGCTGGATGAGGCTCAGGGCTGGGCATCCTTCGTTTTAAAGACATCTTCAGTCAGAAAGAATCAGCCTTTAAAACCTCTTGTAACATAAAACGACATTTGTACAGTTACACTTTTAAATAACAGTGTAAGAATGTCCGTCTCCACTGCAGAGGCAGCTGAAGGCTCGTCACGGGGTGGTTTTACTATGGTTTTTACGATGGTTCCATGATAAATTCCTGACTTTTTTTTGCGAGACAAAATCCCTTCCTGGTACCTTGAAGTTAGCAGGATCCACTCTCAGAGTGAAGGCGTGCAGCTCGCTGAGGTTCAGGAGACCTGCGGTCAGATCATCGATTTTGGACACGGCATCACCAACTCCAGCCATGATCGTAGCTCCGTGCTTCTTCACCGGGGCAGAGCCAGGGCTCAGGTCCTGCCAGTGGGCGAAGTAGGTCTTAGTCTGAGGGTAGACGACCAGCATCCTGGACAGGAGCACATGTTTGTGAATAAACAGATGAGTTAAATGATAACAGAGACTTTTAGAGTGTTCTTTACCTGGACAGAGCATCCTGGCCAATGTCTTCCGCCTTGGCAGACACTTTGCCCCAGAAGGCCTTGACAGTGTCCTTGTCCTTGGCTGTGAGACTCATCCTGTTGGCTAATTGTTTGGTTCGAATGCCGATCAGCAGGCAGTCATGGGGGGGTTTATATGTGAGACGGGGCATGGGCACAGCAGAGATGCCTCCAAGATATGTCAGCTTGGACACTTTCCAAGTGAGATAAACCAATTAGACACACAGAACGGCTCAACAAACCCATAGACCCTACTAATTCTGTTTAATATTCCCAACAGGATATTAAATGTTTTTGTACGAAAAGCACAACTGCAAGCCACAAACAACCAATTAATACATAATTAGACTCTAATTTATTCAGAGAACTCTAAGCACAAATCTGCAAAAAGTTCCAGAGTTTCTGCATGAAAACCACCTGAGCAGTTAAATCGATGACGTGTATTCCAGGGAAACTGATTTAAAAATCTATGTTCTGTAATTAATTAATGTTTGTTATCAGCAGAGACCAATATAAGGACTGATGCTGGAGAAGCTGTCACCAACATGTGTTTATCTAAACTTTGCAGGGCGTTCTCCAGCAGAGCAGAGAGATAATGGCTCAGTGTTGAAGGCTTCATCCTGTTACTCTGTGGTTTTACCTTCTTCGTGTTTAATTAGATGTGCGATCGTTAGTTTTAGGGCTAAAACACAGATATACTGATGCGGGAGAATCTACATCCTCAGGTCTAAACCCAAAAAACCTTTCTGTCCTCACATGCATGTCTTTTGATTCTCTTTCAGTGTTTGGGATTTTTGTGAAACAACAACAACAACAATAATAATAATAATAATATATTTATAATACCGGTACTACTACTACTACTAATAATAATAATAAAATATTTATAATACCGGTAATACTACTACTACTACTACTACTACTACTACTACTACTACTACTACTACTAATACTAATAATAATAATAATAATAATAATAATAATAATAAAATATTTATAATACCGGTAATACTTCTACTACTACTACTACTACTACTACTACTACTACTACTACTACTACTACTACTACTACTACTACTAATAATAATAATAATAATAATAATAAAATATTTATAATACCGGTAATACTTCTACTACTACTACTACTACTACTACTACTAATAATAATAATAATAATAATAATAATAATAATAATAAAATATTTATAATACCGGTAATACTACTACTACTACTACAACTACTACTACTACTACTAATAATAATAATAATAATAATAATAATAATAATAACATATTTATAATACCGGTAATACTACTACTACTACTACTACTACTACTACTACTACTACTACTACTACTACTACTACTACTACTACTAATAGTAATAATAATAACAACAACAGCAATAATAATAATAATAATAATAATAATAATAATAATAATAAAATATTTATAATACCAGTAATACTACTACTACTACTACTACTACTACTACTACTAGTAATAATAATAACAACAACAGCAATAATAATAATTATAATAATAATAATAATAATAAGTTCGATTTTCATTTAGGCCATTATGATCATAATTCCACCAAGTTTGTCTCTGGAGTTAATCAGAGCTCTTCATCCAGCAAACAGAAAAACTGTTTTGAACCAGTTCCCTTCGATAATGTTTCTAAACTCCTGGATCATTTGAGGTTTCTGTTTAGAAACAAAGGTTAAAGCTCTTCCCTTTTTTTTCTCAACCATCTTAAGAACAAAATACTTTCTACATTTTAAAGAACACATAACAGTTAGACTACAGTTCAGTTTATTCAGACAGAAATGAGACTTTTAGTAACCCGCACACACACAGTTGATACTTCATCAAAGACCAACATTTACCTTCCAAAAAAAAAAAAAAAGACCATTAAACCGGCCTTGGGTTGTGCTGGAGCGCCCTCGTGTGGACAGATAGCCACACAGGTCTTTCACAGTTTTACCATCTTTTTATTCACAGCTATGAATCTAATTAGTTTAATTCTTTTGTCTTTATTGATTTTCTTTATATTTGTGACCCACATGTGAAAGCAGGTAAATGTGACTGTAAAGACCTGTTTTTATGGTTTTACTGTCATCACATCCTCAGTAAACTACACATGGCTATTTACTTAGCATTTAAAAGTAATAATGAATGGATTATGCAATGAGCCAGTTAATATTGAGTTAAAGCAAATACTCCTCAGCCACGTGAGCTAAGATTATTATTTTCTGATGCCATCATATAGTGTTAATTAATTAACTTACTTATTCATTTATTTGCCATTGGATGTGTTAATAACATATGTATTTGTAGTTACAATTGTAAGTTTTTATTAGTGGTTCAACCAGAAATAAGTATATAAAAATATAAAAGTATAACAATGTCAGACCAGCATACACCACAATGTTTTTACCTGTTTTATTATACAGCTTTTACCTTAGAATGATTTCAGCAGCGATCAGCTTCTCTTACAACACAATAAAAATAATTACTGCACGTGGATTGAATGCATTTAAGATAGATATATCAAAATAGGAAATGATTTCGTTCTTTGGTGAAATTAAAGGGACCTTACGGAGTTTTGAATTTTTATGCTCGCGATTGCCCCCTCTGGCCAAAAGTGTAACGGCAGCTTCAATAGGAGGCTCGTGCACGAGGCGCGCATGCTGCACGTGCACACTCCAGACGGGGGTCAGCTTCACAGAGAGGGGCTGACTCTGGTGCAGCCACACCTTTGTGGTTCTGCAGCGAGCACCGCTTGGCTTCATGCGCGTTCACGCTCAGGCATAGCCCTTAGAACCGTTCTTTGAACGTTGTTTCAACTGTGCGCAAGCATATAAAAGTTACAGATACAAAATATACTATTGGCGATTAGCTTGCCTAGTTAAACTTTGGGCTTTTGTCCAGGAGACCCGGGTTCGATTCTTGATGTGAACATGGTTGTTTCAGGATTTTATTTTTACATAAATGATATATTCTTTTACAGTAAGATGCCCAAATTTTTATTTGAGACTCGTCGAACGGCATTCAATTCACAGATAAAAAAGATGTGGGTTCAACTTTCATTTTGGAACAAATTTTCAAGGGAATGGAATTATCTGAGCATGCAGGAGAACTGACCCATCATTAACCCTTGTCGGCTGTGCTGAAGACTCTTCAAAGAGAAAAGTACAGAACCAAATTATTTAATTAATTAGCTGCATGTTCTCCTGTCCTCTGTCCTCCGGGCCACACACACACACACACACACACACACACACACACACACACACACACACACACACACACACACACACACACACAAGGGACTGTCAGCTCTCAGAGCTCTGTGAAGCCAAGTGGAAGCAGCCTGTTCGACCCGAGCATCTCTCTTTTTCTGTGATTTTACAGAAAAACAGGCAATCACAGTAAAAATGCCAGGGCTCATTCTACAGGACCAGGGCATTGCAGGAGAACGTATGAAGAAGACATTTATTATTTCTATACATGTTTTGGCTGTCAAACTTCCATAATGCCCCTTAACAATTTACTCATAAATCAGTCACGTCTGAAGGCCCTGCAGTACCACATTTTCCCACCAGGATTCAGAAGAGTTCAAATTGGGAACAGTGGGAACATCTATCATCTGCACCTGACCTGTGGAAAATATTCCTAAACGGATCCAGCTAAACTCAGCTGTACTTAATTATACTTAATGCTTATTTAGTTCTGGTGAGGTGACAAACACACCGAACAGGCAGAAGCGGTGAGGTTTTTCCTCCTTTAGAGTTTGGAGGTTTTATTTGTACTGACTGTTCAAAGCTTCGACTACAGCGTACAGAAACTTGTGCCAGATCATGTGGACCGGAGGACTCAGAGCAGCCTTGAGTTTGCAGGCGATGCTGATGGTGATGCAGTCGGCCATCAGCTGTAAACAAAGAGACAGCGTCATTAACTCTGTGTGTGTGTGTGTGTGTGTGTGTGTGTGTCCATACTTTAAAGTTATCCGGATCCACTTTGAGTTTGTCATAGTGCAGCCTGCTCAGAGCCGAGTACGTCCCTTTGATGTCGTCCATGTTCTTCACAGCTAAGTCAAGAGCGTTCAGGACTACTTTCCCATGAGCGGCCACTTTAGCGTTGTTTAGAATGGCTGTGGTGGTGAAGATGTCCCCGAATCTACCAAAGTACCGCTCAGTCCAGGGGTACACGATCAGAGTCCTGTCCATGGAGGAGACACAGAGCTTCTTGAGGGAACAGGCCTCTTTTACATCAAATTATTCCACATTTCAGTAAAAGAAGGAAGAAAAACTCAAAGTTGTCTTTGTCTCCCTCCCAATGAATAAATAAATAAATAAATAAATAATACAAACAAAATAAATGTATGTCTATGCGTCTATTAAAAATGTCCGTGTGACAGATAATTCATCAGCTTTGAGAAGGACAGCTCCTCCGGCTTACATGGACCTCCCCTCACAAAAAGGAAGACAAGGATCCATCTGCTATTGTTTTGCTGGAGAAAACATCGTCGTTTCTACACAGCATTGTGAAAATCCACCTGTACACATGTCATGATGTCACCAGATAGTGTCTGTAATGTCCACTCTGGGGAATTAGAGCTTAGATTTGTTACAGTTTCTTATGCTTTTTCTCATTCTTTTATTTTATTTTTGTTAAAACATTTCTGAAATGAAAACTTTAACATAACAAGAGAACACATATATATGTGTACACTCTCATGGTTGTTTCATCACCAACTAATAGCGGTTAAATCCTGACATCAAACAACATAAAAACATGCGACGCACCGACAGACGCTACCTTGCTATTATTTGTGACCCAACCTCATCGATATCAACTTTTTCCCAGACTGATCTGATGGTCTCGCGCTCCTCTTCTGTCCATTTCACCATGACGTCACCGGATCGATGCAAGTATCGCTCTTCGTATCGGCGAATCAGATAAAGTATAAAGAACTATGTCCTCAAAAATGAAATGATTCTGTTTGCTTCTTTCAGTTGTAGTGAGTTTCCACCAGCCAGCTGCTCAACTCAGATTAAACTATTAACGTTCATTATCTGAATATTCAGCCTCACCCCGCCCAAATAAATGATGCGTGGCTCCAACGTGTTGATTAGAGGAACGAAAATTGGTGTTTGGAACCACAACTATAGTCATTTAGAGCATTATTCATGTGTAGTTTTCAGAATTGAAGCAGGGTAACAAAATAGTTACTTTTATATTTTTAATAAGGCTACTTCTTTCAACATCAGTGTGTTATCAGGCTTTTATGATGCAGGCTAAAGTAATACAATTAGAAAATGTTTCATAATACTGATTTATGAGCTGAATAGATCATGGTGTTGCCCCAGAGACCAGATCAGTCGCTTACCTGGTGCTGTTTAAAACACATAAATCACACAAAAACTAAATGCTTTTGAGGAAACTTTAAACAAATCTTTAATATTGTCGGGGTTTTCATAAGAAGTACATCACAATTATAACAAATAAAGGGCTGAAGTACCTGGCTCTGCATGTACTGAGTCTATTTCACATATTAGTTTCACCTTTTGGATTAAATTATTGAAATAAATGAACTTTTGCACCATATTCTAATTTGTGCAGTTTAACTTGTATGGCTGAAGCTTTTCTTCTAAAATGTATTGGATTAGTTTGAGTGGAAGTTTCTCCCTAAGACGATCTTCAAACTTTGACTTTTGACATTCTGGAAGAGCTCATATTAGTCTGTATAACTTATTAGAGCATGCACCGAACTTTTGTTAAATTAGTAAAAAACCTACGAACAAAACTAATCTAAAAATAAGGTAATTTCTGAAAAACCATCCTCTTCTACACATTATTATCATTATTTGTCTATTTTTTTCTATCTGTTTGTCTTTGAAAGACAAACAAAAGTATTATAATTGTTTTTATCATTAGTGCCGCCGAATGACTATAAAACCGCAACGATGACATGTTTTCTTGGTTTTATTATTTCTTTTGTGTGTGAGAGAACATTAAATGTCCAGAATGATGCTGACTGTGATTAGTTTTTTTGATGGTCTGGATTAGGCCTACATGACCTTCAGCTTCCTGGTGGTGGCAGATAACTCGTGCATTCTTTGTAACCCAATATGAAAATAACTACCAAACTGCATGAAGCATGATCAAAAGTGACCTGACAACTCAGGATTTTGGTCCAATAAGACAATTTTTGAACTCAATAATTAAAAAATGCACATAAAAACACATTTCTGTTTTGTTTTCAATGAATAAAACATCTAAAGAGAAGTAATTGAGTGAAGAATCTCACAGACTCATCAGATAATTTGAGGCTTTTTATTGATGTATCACGGCAGCATTTCACCAGATCAATGACTGTAGAATGACTTTTGGTGCTGCTGCACTTCTAGCAGGAGACAGAAGCTCCAGGTGCTCAGTGGTACTGTCTGCCCAGAGCAGAGACAACCACAGCCAGGAACTTCTGCCAGGCCTCCTGGAAACCAGCGGTGAAGACGCTGGGGCCAAACTTGGCAGCCACACACACAGAGATGCACTCAGCCAGAAGCTAAGAAACACAAAATAAAATAATTAGTGAAGGTTAGTAAACCAAACTACTTCATGTGTGTCCTGGTGTGGGAGGTGACATACCCTGAAGTTATCAGGATCCACATGGAGCTTCTCAGAGTGCATCACACTCAGCTTGGCGTAGGTGTTCTTGATGTTGTCCATGTTCTTCACAGCAGACTCCAGTCCACCCATCACTGTCTTTCCATGGTTGGCCACTTTGGGGTTTCCGAGGATGGCGGCGGTGGTGGAGAGGTCTCCAAAGGTCCCAAAGTATCTCTGAGTCCACGGAAACACGACCAGAAGCCTGGAGGTGAGAGAGGAGCAGCCACGAGTCTTAATAGTGCAACAGTAACAGTAATAATATTAGTGATGGTGTGTTGAGATGAGCTGACTGGGTACCTGGTCAAAGCCTGGGGTCCGATCTCACCCACATCGATGTTCGACCACAGGGTGGTGATGGCGCTGCGCTCGGCATCTGTCCACTCGACCATGTTGACGGCGTGAAGGTCTCCTTTGACTTCTCTCAAATATGTTCACTGATCAAAGATCTGGGTGTTAAACGCATCAATGAGGTCAGTATTTATTCATTACTGGGAGAGCCATCCCTCTGACACGGAGGAATGTGATTGGACGATGGGCAGATGCCACAACATGACGTAGGCAATGTGTGGGGCAGTGAGTGGTGAGTCTGCGGCTTGGCAGCGATTCCTGCCAATTCATCTCATTATCTTTAGCAACCAGCAGGTACTTTCTACTTCATGAACATTGTCATTTTTAACTTTGGTTTATTCTATGGTGTTTTTTCAGACGGATGTTTTCACTTTTCAAATGTAATTTTGTGCTAAATAAGACATTTCTGGAGGTTTTCAGGTTATTTAATTTTTTTAATTGATTTATTTCCCTAGATAAAGTAATAAAGTGGTTTTGTTGGCTAAGCAAAAGAAAAACAGACAAAAACTAAGAATTTGATAACAGCCCGTTAATACATTTGTCCAACATTAGACGAGAGACCATTGATAAATATGGATTTATCACAGAAACAGATGGCTACATAATTTCATTGTGGAAAGGTTGAGAGGTGATGTTGACAAATATCCCAGAAGTATTTACTGTAATCAACACTCCTTTACGCAGAAATGACGTGGTTTTAGAGGAGGGGTGACTTTATCAAACTAAGCTGGCAAAAAATTTTGGCAGTTTTGTTATCGGATGTTTCACAGGGGTTTGATACAAAGGCGTGGTGCAGTTTAGTTTGATATAAAAACAGCATGATTGGTCCACTTAAGCAGCATTTTTGATATTACATCCATTTGCTGACAACCTAAAGGCAGCCATGAGTCTCTCTGAGAAAGACAAGTCCGTAGTGAAGGCCTTCTGGGCCAAGGCTGAGGGGAAGTCTGCAGAACTGGGGGCTGAGGCCCTGGGCAGGTAAGAAAAATGCTTAATTAATTAATTTATTTATTTATTTGTTGTGTTTTTATTATTAGAATTTAACTATTATTTCTGTTTTCTTAGAATGCTGGTTGCCTACCCTCAGACCAAGACCTACTTCTCTCACTGGGGAGATCTGAGTCCCTCGTCTGCCAAAGTGAGGAAGCACGGTGCCACCATCATGGCAGCTCTGGGACAAGCTATCAAGAACATCGATAACCTCACTGGTCATCTGGCTTCCCTCAGTGAGCTGCACGCTTTTAAGCTGCGGGTGGATCCTGCCAACTTCAAGGTAACACGAACCTCCAGAGGTCTGGCTTTCTTCCTCTTCTTTGTTCTTTTAAGACTGACTTGAATACATCTTCTTTCACAGATCCTGGGCCACAACATCATCTTGGTCTTGGCCATGTACTTCCCTGGAGACTTCACTCCAGAGGTCCATGTCTCTGTCGACAAGTTCCTGCAGAATTTGGCCCTGGCTTTGTCTGAGAAGTACCGCTAAACCACAGCCAGACACAAGAATTGAACACGCAGCTCCCCAAGAATCACAACACTCATTCCTAAAATGTGGAAGCTTGCTCAATAAAATTTAAAAATAAAGTTGTGTTGGCTTCTTTATGAGTCGTGTCAAACACAAGGAGATTTTTCAGAGTGTGAAAACAGCAAAAAAAAAAAAAAAAAACGTAGACATGAAATGACTGACGCAGCAAATAAAAGTCAGGAACTCCATACCAGGAAAACAAGTATTCGAGAGGCTGATACAGGATGGATACAACACACATGGGGAAAGGTTACACAGTAGGAAGACTGGATCTCCTACCAAATGCTAAAAGATAGAAATACGACTTTGGTGCAGATTTAAACCTGTTGAGGGACGGAGCCTACACGGTGTTGAGTGGCACTTTTTTTAAACACACAGAAGCATGTAATCAGCAGACTATGAGGAATGGGATGGGACCAGGATGGGACTTTGGGAGTCAGCAGCTCAGATAGGTGGGTGGGGGTTGGGCCATTCAGAGCCCTACACAACAGCTAGAACCTTAAACTGAACCTGGTAGAGCACAGAGCCAGTGCAGTGATGGTAGATAGTAGTGATGTACAGTGAGGAACATACGTATTTGAACACCTTGCAATGTTGCAAGTTCTCCCACTTAGAAATCATGGAGGGGTCTGAAATTCACATTGTAGGTGCATTCCCACTGTGAGAGGCAGAATGTAAAAAAAAATTAAAATTCAGGAAATCACATTGTACGATTTGTAAAGAATTTATTTGTTTTGCACTGCTGGACATAAGTATTTGAACACCTGGCAATCAGCAAGAATTCTGACCCTCAAAGACCTGTTACTCTGCCTTTAAGAAGTCCACCTCTACTCCACTTAGTAATCTTAACTAGTAGCACCTGTCTGAGCTCTTTAAAGACACCTATCCACCCCACAGTCAGTCAGACTCCAGCTACTACCATGGGCAAGACCAACAAGCTGTCAAAAGAAACCAGAGACAAAATCGTGGCAGACAGCTGTTCAGTGGGAAGAGAGCAGTGTGTGTGTGCATGCGTGTCCCTTACTCTGACAAAATGTTATGAGGACACACACAGCTGTATCAGTGACAGAACAGGGAGTAAATTAATAAAATAATGTGGTTTAGAGTTCCCAAAAGCAATACAGCTCACGCCTGCCTTTGTTTATCTATATTACAGTAAGTTTTACTTAAGGTTAGGGTTAAGAGTAGACTGGCTATGGGTATGGTTAGTGTTAGCCAGGGTTGGGGTTAGGCACAATCCTGCCATTAAAATGAATGTGTGTGTGTGTGTGTGTGTGTGTGTGTGTGTGTGTGTGTGTGTGTGTGTGTGTGTGTGTGTGTGTGTGTGTGTGTGTGTGTGTGTGTGTGTGTGTGTGTTACTCACAGCACGTCTCAGTGAGAGACAGAGAGATGGCTTCGAATTTTTCATTCGGACTTATTAATCAGTCCCTTACAGATTAATAGTTACAGTTCGTTTGAACATCTTATTCTTAGTTTTCCTAATCCAGATTGCAAAACTGTAAAACCACTCTTGTTTGTAGTTTTATATCGTCCACCAGGCCCTTACTCTGAGTTTTTGGATCAGATCTCTGATTTTTTATCTGATTTGGTGCTAAATACTGATAAGGCCATTGTATTGGGGGATTTCAACATTCATGTGGACAATGAAAATGATAGCCTCAATGTAGCCTTTAGTAATATCTTAGACTCAATTGGTTTTACACAAGGAATACATAGCTCCACCCACTCCTGTCATCATTCATTGGACCTTGTGCTGACTTACGGCATAGAGTGTGAGGAAATAACGATATTTCCACATAATCCAGTCCTCTCGGACCACTTTCTGATAACCTTTGAGTTTTTTATAACTGAGTTCTCGAGACATGAAAGTAAATTTCCCTATAGTCGGTCTCTATCTGACAACGCAGTTGCATCTTTTAAATCAGCTGTTCCATCTTTACTGTCCTCAGCATCTCAGAGGCATGTAGCAGAGGGCAATATTTTCAGTTCTAGCCTCTCACAAATTGATGCCTTAGTTCATCATGTTAATTCCTCTTTACGTGTGGCATTAGATCAGTGGTTCTTAACCTTGTTGGAGGCACCGAACCCCACCAGTTTCATATGCTCATTCACCGAACCCTTCTTTAGTAAAAAATAAAATATGATTTTTTTTTTACTGGTGCACGAAATGAATTGTGCATTAATATCACCTTGTTCAAATAACAAAACCAACACAGTGCATGAACTCAAAACAACTTACCTCAGTGTGACTTCTGCTGTTGCCTTTGAGAGACCAGTTCAGATATGCGTGGCTTCACCTTGGAAAGTGCAAGTCTCATGTCATTTTCACAGCAAAGTCTGTTCCTTTTCTTAGTTTTTATATCCAGCATCCTCGAAAACGATTGCTCACAAAGATATGTTGTAACAAATGGTACAAAAAAATCCAGGGCTTTCTTAGCAATAACTGGATACTTTTCCATTTGTTGACACCAAAATGTTGAGAGCGTTGTTGTTCTGAAGAGTTGCTGTTGAACCTGGCTCTGCTGAAGTTCAATGATTTCGTCGAGGTATTCATCATTGACATCTGCTGTCTCAATAGCAAACGTGAACGGCTGTCTCACCCATGCTGGATATGATGCTCTTGTTGGGAAGTATCCATCGAGAGACCACAAGCTCATCTAAGTGCGTGGCAATTGTTTGCTTCAGTTCCATGGGTACAGATATGTCTCCAAGTCCACACACATCTTCGATCTTACTTACACAGTCGTCCAGAAGGGGGAAGTTTGCGAAGTTGTTGTTCTCTGCTCGTCGTTTCCATAACGGTAACTTTTTTTGAAAAGCCTTCAGGTTTTCTTCTGCTTCCATTATGTTAACTCCACCACCCAGCATCTGCTGATTTAGATGATTGAGAGCTGCGAATATATCAGCCATGTATGCTAAAATGAGAATGAACTCAGAATCTTTGAAGCAATCTGCATGACAATGTTGGTGCTCTTGCAAAAACTGGGCTAATTCCACACGCATGGCAAAAACACGATTCAGCACCTGTCCCCGGGATAACCACCGAACATTGGAATGGTAAAGAAGTACCTCGAATTCAGAGCCCATTTCTTTACACAGCTCACTGAAGATGCGGTGCCTCAGAGCACTATTGCGCACATAGTTTACACATTCCACTACAATTTTTAATACTTCTGCCATTTTGGGCGGCAAGGTTTTTGTTGCCAACGCATGCCTGTGCAGAATGCAATGCGTAACAATGATGTGTGGTGCGTCGGCTTTTACTAGCGCGCCAAAACCAGACTTTCTTCCCAGCATCACTGGAGCTCCATCCGTACAAACTGCAGAAACCATATCCCATGAAAGGTTGTTGTCTCTGAAGAAGTCATCCACAAGCTTCTTCACATCAGCTGCCTTAGTTGTTGTTGTAAGAGGCTTACAAAATAAAAACTCTTCTTTTATCATGTCGTCTTTCACATAGCGCACAAAAATGGCAAGCTGGCTTAGATTGGAAACGTCGGTGGTCTCGTCGAGTTGAAGGCTGAATTTTGCCGGGCTTGAAATCAGATCCGCGACTACTTGAGCCAAGATGTCTTTACTTATGCACTCTATTCTGTCGCTGATGGTGTCATTTGAAAGAGGAATTTGGGATAATTTACCTTCAGCCGCTGTTCCGAGTATCAGATTCGCCATCTTTAACGCAGCTGGTTTTACGAGTGTTTCGCCAATGGTGTGCGGTTTGCCCTGCTTTGCGATCAGATAAGCAACTTCGTACGATGCTGTGAGGATCGGTTTGTTGATGGGTACAAATCCAAGAGCAGGCAGAGTGGCCTTTTCGTCGAATCTGGCTCTCTTCACCTTGAATTCAGCAAGCGTTGTGTTCTTGTATTCCCCATCTCCATGCAGCTTCAAGAAGTGTTCCTTCAGTTTTGCAGGTGCGAGACTAGAGTTGCTCAACTTGGCATTGCAAATCATGCAGATGGGACGCTGACTCCCGTCAAGTTCCGTGATACATGTAAATCCATGTTTTACATATTCGTCCGACCACTTTCTTTTTTTGCCCGACATAGTTAGCATGGATTAAAATATTCCGTAAGAAATCACACGACAAACCGACAGTCACACGTTTTGGCGGTTGGAGGTGGACGTGGGGTCGGCGTCACTAACGCTAACCCAACGTCACTGACGCACACCGCTGGTCCCGACTGAGAAGGAGGTCTCACTCTGCTGCTTATCCAGCGCTCTCAAAGCGGACCTGTAGGGAGTCTCATTCAGACACATACAGCCTACTATACATACATACTATACAGCCCATATACAGAGGTCGCACTCTGCTGCATAAACCAGCGACCTCAAAGCGGACCGGTAGGAAATCTCCGAGCAGGACGCATTCAATGACTGTGCCCACTAACTGCAGACTAGACTGAGGGGTGGACCTCTGCGGCAGAGACTCCACCGAACCCCTGAGACCGACTCACCGAACCCCTAGGGTTCGATCGAACCCAGGTTAAGAACCACTGCATTAGATGATGTTGCCCCTTTAAAAAAGAAGGTAATTAGGGACAGGAAGTTGGCTCCCTGGTTTAATTCTCATTTACAAGCCTTAAAACAAAACTCTAGGAAATTGGAGAGAACATGGCGCTCTACGCACCATGAGGAGTCCTACCTATCCTGGAAAAATAGTCTTGTGCTTTATAAAAATAAGCTTCGACAAACTAGAACTGCTTATTTTTCAGCACTAATTGAGGAGAATAAGCATAATCCTAAATTTCTTTTCAGTACAGTTGCTAAACTTACACAGAATCGTATCTCTTAGCCCTCAGCAGCAATGACTTCATGAGATTTTTTACAAGTAAAATTAATTCTATTAGAAACAACATCTTTAGCATCCTCCCTAATGCGATTTCTTCTTCCTCGGTAAGTGAGGCAGCATCAGAGGTAACTGTAGAACCTCATCTGTGTTTGAACCGTTTTGATCCAGTTGAGCTTTCAGAGTTATCAAAAATATTAACTTCATCTAAACCTTCAACTTGCATTTTGGATCCAATCCCAACCAATTTATTTAAAGAAGCATTTCCTTTGGTTACTGCCCCCATTCTAAATATAATCAATCTATCCTTAGTAAATGGATATGTACCACAGGATTTTAAGGTTGCTGTAATCAAACCTTCACTTAAGAAGCCTTCTCTGGATCCAGATGACCCAATGAAATGTAGACCAATTTCAAACCTTCCATTTTTATCCAAAGTCCTGGAGAAAATAGTGGCCATCCAAGTATGTGAGCATTTAAACACTAATGATCTGTTTGAGGAATTTCAGTCTGGTTTTAGAGTATCACAGCACTGAAACTGCGTTAGTGAGAGTTACAAATGATATTCTCATGGCCTCAGATAAGAATCTTGTGTCTGTTCTAGTCTTGTTAGATCTCAGTGCTGCCTTTGACACAGTAGATCACAATGTTCGTTTAGAAAGACTTGAACGTGTTGTAGGGATCAAAGAAACAGCGTTAGGCTGGTTTAAATCCTACCTGTCTGACAGATTTCATTTTGTAAATGTACATGACAAATCGTCTTCATACGCCAGGGTTACTTGCGGAGTACGACAGGGTTCAGTGCTTGGACCAATTCTTTTTACTATATATATGCTCCCAATTGGTAAAATCATTAGACAGCATGGGATAAACTTCCACTGTTATGCTGACGATACTCAGTTATATTTATCCATTAACCCTGATGAACCTAATCGGTTGGGTAGATTACAGGCTTGTCTTGAGGACATAAAAAAATGGATGACTCTAAACTTTTTGCTTTTAAATCAAGACAAGACTAAAGTTCTCATCTTTGGACCAGAAATCCAGAAAAGGAAATTGCTTAGCCAATCACCTGACCTTAATGGCATTACATTAATCTCCGAGAACAAAGTAAGGAACGTTGGTGTTATCTTTGACCAGGACATGTCATTCAAATCTCGGGTTTCACAAGTTTGTAGGATTTCCTTTTTCCACCTTCGGAATATTGCTAAGATTAGAAGCATACTTTCCAGGAGTGATGCTGAAAAACTAGTTCATGCATTTATTACATCAAGACTGGATTACTGTAATTCATTACTCTCAGGAAGTCCACAGAATGTAGTTAAAAGTCTTCAGCTTGTCCAAAATGCTGCAGCTAGAGTTCTGATGAGAATTAAAAGGAGAGATCATATCTCTCCTGTCTTAGCTTCACTTCATTGGCTACCTGTTAAATTCAGAATAGATTTTAAGATCCTTCTTCTCACATACAAAGCTCTTAATAATCAAGCTCCATCATACATTAGTGACCTGATTGTTCCATATGTTCCTAACCGAGCACTTTGCTCTCAGACTGCAGGTTTACTGGTGGTTCCCAGAATATCTAAAATTAGGATGGGAGGCAGATCTTTTAGTTATCAGGCTCCTCTCCTGTGGAACCAGCTCCCAGCTTTAGTCCATGAGGCAGACACTTTGTCTACTTTTAAGAATAGGCTTAAAACATTTTTATTTGATAGGGCCTATGGTTAAAATCTGATGTTAGCCTAAATTTGGACAAGTGGGGGAGTAGAGGGAGGTGGAGTGTACAGTCGGTAAAGACGGCTCTCCCTTGCCCTGACTCCAACATGCCTCCATCTAAATAGGATAGATTATCCAGAGTTATCTCTGTAGTTATGCTGCTATAGGCTTAGACTGCTGGAGGATACACTGACCACTTTTCACACTCTACTGCTTTCTTCTACAGTCTGCTCTTTAACTGTACTGTTTTCTGCAATTTCAGCTGTTAACTTTATTTTCTCTGTAAATGTTTTTCTCGCCAGAAGAAGCAACAATGATGTTCTGCTGAGCTGTGGTGGCCTCATGGAGGGGGCCATCGACTAGCACACTGTTGCTAACCACTAAAACATTCTCCCTCTCCTGATAATAACTTTTGGCTTTCCTTGACGTTGGATGTGCTACTGCTAGTTTATCCGTTTAATTATAGATCCACTAGGACAAATACAATAAAGTTTATCTTTCACCAAATAGAATATTTACTAAGACATCACAATATAACTATAGACACATTACTTGTCTTTGTGTGTGTGCGTGTGTTTGTGCGTGTGTGTGTGTGTGTGTGTGTGTGTGTGTGTGTGTGTGTGTGTGTGTGTGTGTGTGTGTGTGTGTGTGTGTGTGTGTGTGTGTGTGTGTGTGTGTGTGTGTGTGTGTGCTCTGTCTTCTCCATCCCCAGTGAGTCGTGGTGGATGGCTGCTTATACTGAGCCAGGATTCTCTGGAGGTTTCTTCCTGTTAAAAGGGAGTTTTCCTCTCCACTGTTTCTTTATGCTTGCTTAGTATAAGGATTGCTGTATGGTCACTGACTTGATGCAATTTGCTGGGTTCCTTATATAGGAAACATTATTTCTGATTGGCTTAATGAACTGACCTGAATTGGAATGTTTATTATGTGAAGTGCCTTTAGACGACTCTTGTCGTGATTTGGCGCTATATAAATAAACTTGAATTGAATTGAATTGAATTCAGTCAGAGGAGATGCTTTCTTCACAGCATCCTGAATTATAATGAACCACGAGTGCAGGAAAATCCCGCTGGCTGAGTCTACCCACCAACTGGAGGCAACCCTCAGAGCACTGATGTTCTGATGTTGTCCATTAGTCTTATAACTTGGGGTTTTTGTTTAAGTATATTTTGCCCAGTGTGAAATTCCTGTAAGCAATAATTACACAGCGAAATTTTGACATTGACACGACAGAAAAAAAACACTATATGAATGCTAGTTAGTCAGCCTTAACCCTACAGACACATTTAAATATGATAACCAGAGATCCACCCAGTAGTTTACAAGGTCCAGAGGAATCCAGGACCATGGGTGGGTAGAGGAGCCAATGTGAATTCATATATTTTTACTTGAGTAGAACTAAACAGTAATCATCCAAAAAGGCAGAAATAAACCACACATCAAAACTAGTAGAGTAACAGTACAGAGAAGGTATCCGGGCAGTACCAAAGAATGGTAACAGGGATGTTCTAGATACAATAAAACATGGAATACTACGCTTGTACAGTGTGCCTCAGGGAAAATCTGTCAGTAGAAGTGGATAAGATTAAAACTAAAGACTGAAAGGGGTATGGTAAGGGGGGGGGGGGGGACAGAAATAATAACAACAAAACTAGAACAGAGAAGGCGACAGAACAACACTAAAAATACTCAAGTAAATGTAAACTGAGTTTCATTTAATTTGTTGCGGTTTTGTTTTTGTTAATAGATCACAATTTAATGTAAAAAATAAATAAAAACCTTATCAGGTTTGCAGCCACTTCCTCAAGACCAAAGCACAAAAATACATCCACAGCACCCTCTACCGGTAACATCTTGCAATGCAGGGTTCTGTATTGATATGGAGGTGCTAAAAACAGCATACTTTTATATTAAATAGATTCAACACCTCTTGTTTTTTAACTGCCCCCAAAGGTTTAAACTGTATAATTTACATAGAACCAAGAAACTATTTTGCTTTCATCTGAGAAACGTTCATAAATGTTGAGGCTAACTCATTTCACTTCAAACATTTTAGCCATCGCCACAGCCAGTGATGGCTGGCTTGTGTATTTGTTCACTTGAACTTTTGAGTGTGGGAGCTACATTTAACAGTGCATCCTCTGGTTTCCTTTACGTGATCAAAGTTTTATTAACAAATAGTCCCAGTACTGGCCCTTCCGCTGCTGTTTTATATCATCAAAAAGGGGTTTTGTCACATTAGAAGAGTCTGTTTATATAATAAAGAGCTTTTCTACTTCATGCTTCTAAGCGATTTAGCAATTTGGGGGTCCAAGGCGAACACAGACACAGGACCCTTACACAAAATTTTCGACAATCTAACCTTTAACTGGATTTGTGAAACTCTCCCCTCTTCTGACATGAGTTATTATCCCTTTTTATTAGTCCTCCTAGTTTTACCTGTATTTCCCTCCCTGTGAGCGCTTTCAAAGTTTGCTCTGCTTTCTTTTTCCTGTCAGTGCTTCTGTGCTTTTGCCTGTTTTTTTTTCTATTTTCCATTTTGGTCTATGTTTTCCTCCCTTTAAACAGTTTCCATTGTCTTTCCTTTCTGCTTCCTTTTGATGTTTACATCGAAAAACGATGTCACTTTTGGAAGTGAAGATAAAAAAATTTTTTGAAGCAAGCTGCTTCTTTCTCTTATTGGAGCCCCTAGGATAACTCCATTTCATGCTTAATGTTTTGACTATCGCTTTGAGTTTGTTAAGAACGCTCCCGCCTCTCCTTACAGTTTTTCCCAATTGTTTACACACATTTTCTGGTACTTGAGACACAATTACCACAACATGTAACCAAGTAACCAACCCCCCTAACCAATTTTGCGAAACTACAAGCACAATTCCTGCTTTGCACTCAAATTTCAAATCTAAAACACACTTTTCTCAAAACACTACACACAATTCTCTGCTGTTGGCACAATTTTCATACAGGAACTATCTTGTTCTCACAAGGAACACACAGCTATTCAAAAGTGCACACTGACTCATCACAAGGGCAAACACCTGTCACACAGTTTTACAATCAGCAAACAGAACTTTAGCATAAAAGGGCAACAGGTGAGCTCTCCTGTGTTGGAGCAATGGATGCCAACTTTGGAAACAGAGGCAGAGCCAGAGGAGTGAGAGTAAGAGGAGGAGGACGGGAAGGATGAGGATGAGGAAGAGGAAGAGGAAGACCAAGGACCGTAATCTCTGATGAGATCCGAGCCACAGGTCAACAGGGTGCAATTTGAAGGAAACTCAGAAAGAGTCAAATAATTGCGATATAACTATGTGCAAGTGAGTCCCGCAATTGATGCATACACTCAACACTGTGTACAGTAAATTATACATATTTCAATATTGTAATCATAATGACTGTGCTTCACACTAGTGACCTCTCCATGTTTATTTCTGATATTGTCATATGTGTTTCAGAGAGTCCTTGAGCTTGAGACAGCTGCAGTGGAGCACCAGTTCATCTTCATTGATGAGGTTGAATTCAATCTCACAAAAAACAAAAGAGGGGAAGGACTATCATTGGCCAGCGTGCCATTGTTGAAGTCCCTGGCCAGCGCGGAGGGAGCATCACAATGTGTGCAGCGCTTGGCTACCATGGCATCATCCATCACCATGCTACCCTTGGCCCCTACAACTCCACCCATCTGATCACATTCCTGGACACCCTACATAACACACTCATTCCACCAGACCAGGTAGATGGTCCAGAACAGCCCAGGTACGTTGTCATTCGGGGCAACGTAAGTTTCCACCTGGCTGCTGGGGTTCGTAACTGGTTCACTGGCCACCCACGCTTTTTAGTTGTTTATCTCCCTCCATATTCTCCATTCCTCAATCCCATTGAGGAATTGTTTTCTGCATGGAGATGGAAGGTGTATGGCCGACAGCCACAAACCCAAGCTATGGAGGACGCATGTGGAGGTTTAGCAGCTGATTCTTTTCATGGCTGGAATCGCCATGCTAGGAGATATTTCCCCCGCTGCTTGGCCAGGGACAACATTGCTTGTGATGTGGATGAGGCGCTGTGTTCAGACCGCAACAGGAGGGAGAATGCAGCATAGTTTTATTGTTTTACTGTAACTGTATACAGTAAATTTCTGTTGGATGTAGTTTATGTGTGCAACTTTGTGTTGGTTGGGAATGGGATAAACATTGTGTACAGTGTTTTGTGGGAAAAATAAAATAATTTCTACCATGTATTTGTGTGTTCAGAGTGTAAAAACAATGTTCTGAAATAACAACACATGCATGTATTTACTGTCTGTAGTGGGTGTAACACTGAACCAAAAAGGCTTTAGTCATTATGATGAATGGAGAAGAGTTTTCCATTCATCATAGTGTTTAACATTGAGCGCATGAGTGTTCTGCTGGTTCTTATAAATGTCTATTCATATGATGGTTTGTGTGTGTCATTTGACAACAAAATCACATTTTGAGGAGAAAGTACATTGTTTTGAATGTGAAGTTTAATTTTGCAGGTTAAGTGAGGGGTTTTGCCCATTGTGTGTGTATTTTCTGGATTTGTGTGTAGAGTTCTGAAAATATGGGGCATGCTTTCAGAAAATATGTGTAAACAATTGAGAAAAACTGTAATACAAACAGATATGGCTTCACATATAAATGATAAATGACCCGCACTTGTATAGCGCCTCTCAGAGTGAGGACTCCAAAGCGCTTTACACTACAGTGTATCATTCATCCATTCATACACACATTCACACACTGATGGTGATGAGCTACAGCGTAGCCACAGCTGCCCTGGGGCACACTGACAGAGGCGAGGCTGTCGAGCACAGGCGCCACCGGTCCCTCCGACCACCACCAGCAGGCAAGGTGGGTTAAGTGTCTTGCCCAGGGACACAACAGCAGAGTTCTCTGTCCGGAGCCGGGATCGAACCTGCAACCTTCCAATTACTGGACAACCTGCTCAACCTGTTGAGCTACTGCTGCCCCATATAAGAACTGTTCTATGTTTTGTCAGTCCGATGTTGGTTTTATGCAGTTTCACATTCTTTACAAACCAAAGATAATATGGTAGCCTGGCAAGCCAGACTAAATAAATGTATTATTTAGTCTGGCAACGCTCCATTGACGGCTCTCGGTTGTGGGGCGGGTTCCACCGTTCTTTCAAATGATCTCCGCATTCCACTGGACAATGCATAAGACATAGGCTGTGTCTCAATTCAGGGTCTGCATCTTTCGAAGGACCCAGTCTACTCGGCCGAGTAGACCGGATGTTAACGGCTGTGAATTTGGACAGGCCTAGCCTTCATGAATTACCGCCACTCCCTCGGCGAACGTTCCGTCGCCTAGCAACCGTGGAACCGCTGAGCAGAAGGGAGAAGGAACTTTAAACGATGGAGCTCGAAGTTTTATATAGCTTTTTAATCATTTCCTTGACTGTTGGAGATCTAATTCAGAGAAAATACTTTCGACAAGCTGAGCCTGAGCAAAGACGTGATAATAGTTTTTAATACTTTCTAAGGGTCTTAATTTGACCAAAACCGATTTATCACCTTTTAAGACTTTTCAGACCCAGCGGGATACCCTCTAGTAAACAATTCTCATTTGTAAACAAAAATAAAATTCAAGAGTTTAATACAGAGCTGATTTTATTTAGATATTTCTTTTATATGTACATGTTTAATCTTCCTTAACCATTTTTTCTAGCAAAGTAAAAAGCTGTCAAAGTTCTTCCTTCTCTCCTGTGCCCTCTGCTGCTCTGCCTCCCTCTGCAGCCTCATGTCCTCCCTGATCAGCTCCAGAAGCTGGTCATCGCTGTCACCTTCTCCTGGATGCCCATTTTCTCCAGAATAGTCTTAACAAACATGTAAGAAAAGAAACAGGAAGAGAAAAGAGGACAACGGGTTATTCCTTTCATGTTTTCGCAGAAAAAAATAAACTCAAACGACAGTTTTTAAAATATGAGATGTTATTGTACCTCCATGCCACAGCCGCCGAATACTTTGCTCCAGTGATCATGTGGTCCATCTCCGCCGTAAGCTTAATAAAGTCCGTGGTTTTCTCTTTTGTCCCTAAAATACAAACTCCTATTAAAATCAGGGGGAAACGTAGCGGGAGAAGTACGACACCGAGCGCGGCCGAATATACGAGCCGAGACCGCAATACAAGCACTTTTACTGTAACATTTCAAACTAAAATAATGTTCATGTATCACAAAAAGCCCTTAACCTAACAGTTTTCAAGTTTATACTGACATGTATATGCGTAATCCTCTCTGACAGCTCCCGCTTCACTGTCCGCCATTGTTTTTAAAAGTTCTACCGTCCGGCCCGCAAGGCATCTTGGGAAATGTAAACCACTGAAGGATACATCGGACCCATCCTTCATTCAGGCGAAAAGAAGGCCGAATTCGTCGACCGCATTTGAAGGAGTCTTCGAATTGGGACAGGCCAAGTCGCGGCGCTGTGACGTAACCGGCCGGCGAATCTGGCCGACGAAGGATGCAGACCCTGAATTGAGACACAGCCATGCTCTTGTTTCACTCTGTTGTATCATCCCACCCACCGGGCATATAGAGTGCCCTGATTGGCCCACCAAGCGGATAAAGCTCTGTGATTTGTTCACTAAGCAGATAGAGCACTATGATTGGCCCACCATTATGGACCAATCACAGCTCTTTATGTGTTTGAAACCCCTCTAGAGAGCTGTGATTGGCCAGCCAGAATGCTGTTGGGGCTGCAGAGGTTCCAGTGGAGCACTACTAGACCAAACTTTGCAAAGCAAGAATTTGGTCTAGTTCACTAGGCTAATAATATGCTGTTTTATTAACAAATTACAATTATAAAGAAAATATTTAGGTGTTAACAAACAAGAATTTATTAACAAAACTGCTGATGTCTTTCCAAAACGTATGTGTGAAAGCCGAGTAGATTTGCAGTAATGTGACTCATCGGCAGTCGAAGGACCCCGAGTCGATCCTGCACCCAAGCAGATCCTGTACCGACACCGGTGGTCAGGGCTGGCCCCCACAACGCAAGGGGGCCCCAGGCGGCCGCCGACCTATGCCATAGCCATGTGTCATTAATGGTAAAACTGCCACTGCTTCTAGGTTCATGTCCTTGCTGTGGAGCTCTCCACGGTGCTGAACAGTGTTCAGTAAACCTCCAGCAGGAAGAGACTGACTGCTTTGGGATCCCAGTGGGTCACGTAATTCCTGCGGGATTCCCGTGAAATAGAAGTCAAGTTATTTATAATCAAGTTCCTGGGACAAAACAGGAAACAACGGGAGTGGGCGTGGGAATAAAAATACATTTAGATTCCTGCTCAACATGAAACTCATGTCTTTTAAATGAAAGTGCCGCTTTAATTTACATTTAGTTCTGTCTGACCTTTCAGTGATTGTGAAAACATGATGGACAGTCGGATGTGTTCAAATCGGACATGACCCACGTGCCTCTTTTCTCAACTTGCCAAATGAAGAGTTTTCCTGAAAACCACAAATTGCAGATTGTTTGTTTATAATTTGCTCTGATTCTGTGATACGGACATTATTTTCAATAACCCATCACAGATCGTCTCTGGTCTCTGCAACAGCTGCCTGCAGGAGCGCTTCTTCTGAGCATTTTAATTGATCTACACATGGTGCACGGCATACCAGAAGGAGATTTATTATTATTATTATTATTATTATTATTATTATTATTATTTTATTGTTATTATTATTGTTATTATTATTATTATTATATTATTATTATTATTATTATTATTATTATTATTATTATTATTATTATTATTGTTGTTGTTATTATCAATAGTTTTAATTATTTTACAACAACAATAATAATAATAAAAATAACAATATATTTATAATAATATATAATATATTTTTTAATTCTCATTTCAGGCTTCAAAAGTATATGTTAGGGCCAGATGTTTTATTCATATTTGTGTATGTGTGTGTGCGTGTGTGTCAATATTGACAAAATGGAAACTTTCCCAAAAATCACACAAACCATCATAAAATCACACAAAAAATACTTATTTACAACTTTTAAAGTATTTATTAATCAAATGTAGAGTCAGCTGATGCAGGTTCTTCTCTTCTGCAGCAGTTTATCTGTATTTCTCAGACAGAGCCCGGGCCACACCAGCCAGGAACTTGTCCATGGCTACATGGACCTCAGGGGTGAAGTCTTTGGGGAACTGGATGGCCAAAACCACCAGAATGTTGTGGGCAAGAATCTGTGAAAAAAAATCATCATTCAAATTAGAGACATCTCAACATTCTTGTGCTGGCTGAAACATGTGAGGGATTAATGTGAAAATAACCAAAGCAGATGAATGAAAGGATGGAGGAAAATAGACCAGATGATCAGACACACTTTTAATTCATTCAAAGCTTTTAGTTTTCTACCTTGAAGTTAGCAGGATCCACTCTGAGAGTGAAGGCGTGCAGCTCGCTGAGGTTCAGAAGACCTGCAGTCAGATCATCGATTTTGGACACGGCATCACCAACTCCAGCCATGATTGTAGCTCCGTGCTTTGCTACTGGAGCAGAGCCAGGGCTCAGGTCCTTCCAGTGGGCAAAGTAGGTCTTAGTCTGAGGGTAGACGACCAGCATCCTGGAGAGCGAGGAAGGAATGAAGTGAATATGAAGTCATAAATCTTTCTAAACATGAGGTCTACTCCATTTCAAGTCCCGTTTACCTGCCCAGAGCATCTTTGCCTATGTCAGCCCCCTTGGTGGAGGCTTTGGCCCAGAAGGCCTTGACGGTGTCCTTGTCCTTAGCAGAGAGGCTGGTCATCTTGTCGTTGTTAGTTTAGTTTGGTTTTTGGTCAAACCCTCATGAGTTATATGCCTGAGACAGAACGAAGACACTCCCATCACCTCCCACACGATAGGTGATAAGAAGCATCTGAGTTGGGAGTTTTAGAAAGATAAAGAGAAATCTCTCCATGGCTTCTCAGAATTGCAGCACTTTTGTTCTATAAGCCTGTTGCAGTCATTTCATTTGGTGCAAATCACCATAAAATAAAAGTTATTACAGTGAAACATCAGTTTCATGCTCACTAAACAGTTATCTAACCACCATCACAATAAAAGCAACATTTTAGTTAAAAATGAAGTTATAATTGTTCATTTTCAGACCTGAGCGAGCACACACAGGTTGTGTCTGTATTTATATCTGACCAATATCTGTTTTATCTGGGCATATTGAATCCATCTGAATCCATTAAACTCATACATAAAATGTTTTATTTATCTTTTTCTTTCTTTCTTTCTTTCTTTCTTTCTTTCTTTCTTTCTTTCTTTCTTTCTTTCTTTCTTTCTTTTCTTTTTCTTTCTTACTTTTATTCTTTCTTTCTTTCTTTCTTTCTTTCTTTTCGTTTTCTTTCTTACTTTTATTCTTTCTTCATTTTTTTTCTTTCTTTCTTACTTTCTTTCTTTCTTTTCTTTTTCTTTCTTTTATTCTTTCTTCATTTTTCTTTCTTTCTTTCTTTCTTACTTTTATTCTTTCTTCATTTTTCTGTTTTTCTTTCTTTCTTTCTTTGTTTTCTTTTTCTTTCTTACTTTCATTCTTTCTTTCTTTTCTTTTTCTTTCTTACTTTTATTCTTTCTTACTTTCTTTCTTTCTTTATTTCTTTTCTTTTTCTGTCTTACTTTTATTCTTTCTTTCTTTCTTTCTTTCTTCCTTTTTTCTTTCTTACTTTTATTCTTTCTTCATTTTTCTTTCTTTCTTTCTTTCTTTCTTCCTTCCTTTTTTCTTTCTTACTTTTATTCTTTCTTCATTTTTCTTTCTTTCTTTCTTTTCTTTTTCTTTCTTTTATTCTTTCTTCATTTTTCTGTTTTTCTTTCTTTCTTTCTTTGTTTTCTTTTTCTTTCTTACTTTCATTCTTTCTTTCTTTTCTTTTTCTTTCTTACTTTTATTCTTTCTTACTTTCTTTCTTTCTTTATTTCTTTTCTTTTTCTTTCTTACTTTTATTCTTTCTTTCTTTCTTCCTTCCTTTTTTCTTTCTTACTTTTATTCTTTCTTCATTTTTCTTTCTTTCTTTCTTTCTTTTCTTTCTTACTTTTATTCTTTCTTTCTTTCTTTCTTTTCTGTTTCTTTCTTACTTTTATTCTTTCTTTCTTTTTTCTTTTTCTTTCTTACTTTTATTCTCTCTTTCTTTCTTTCTTTCTTTCTTTCTTCCTTCCTTTTTTCTTTCTTACTTTTATTCTTTCTTCATTTTTCTTTCTTTCTTTCTTTCTTTTCTTTTTCTTTCTTTTATTCTTTCTTCATTTTTCTGTTTTTCTTTCTTTCTTTCTTTGTTTTCTTTTTCTTTCTTACTTTCATTCTTTCTTTCTTTTCTTTTTCTTTCTTACTTTTATTCTTTCTTACTTTCTTTCTTTCTTTATTTCTTTTCTTTTTCTTTCTTACTTTTATTCTTTCTTCATTTTTCTTTCTTTCTTTCTTTCTTTCTTTCTTTTCTTTCTTACTTTTATTCTTTCTTTCTTTCTTTCTTTTCTGTTTCTTTCTTACTTTTATTCTTTCTTTCTTTTTTCTTTTTCTTTCTTACTTTTATTCTCTCTTTCTTTCTTTCTTTCTTTCTTTCTTTCTTTCTTTCCTGTAAACCAGTTAGCACTTATATGACAGATTTCTGAAAAGCATCTAGGTTGAATAATTCTCTTTTACAGCCCTAAGCCTCTACACTGCACCTCCTTCCAAAGATGGAAAATCAAGTAAAGACAAACTAAAATGTGTCAGTAAATTGTTTCTTTCTTTCAAATAGTAAAACTAAAACAAATCAAGACTGGACTATCAAATAAAAATGTCTACTGCTGTCATGGTTAAATGTTCTTGCTCATACTTATATTTACTAGAAATGTGTGATTTAAACAGACTCGTGTGTTTACTTTGTTTTATGGGATCTGTTAGACTATTGCATAATTTTACACTTAGCTGTGAGTTTTTCTCTCCACTGTCACTGCATGCTTACTTAGTATGAGGATTGCTGTAAAGACTCTGACACTAGTCAGTGACTTGATGCAATTTGCTGGGTTCTTTTTAAAGGAAACTTTTTTCTGATCGGCTTAATGAACTGACCTGTATTGGAATGTTTATTATGTGAAGTGGCTTGAGACGACTCTTGTCGCGATTTGGCGCTATATAAATAAACGTGAATGGAATTGAACACACCAGCTTTATAATCTCATGTATTTATGAATTAAATTTAAACTGGATCCTCTTCCCCTTACTTCGAACTCATCAGTGACTTTATACTGTGGTTTGTTGTGTCTTCCTTGAACATGATTTGAGCGTTTTAAATCAAACCAAGTCAGGAAACTTCATCACTCCAGTAATGAGTTCATGTGTATGGTGTCCAAATCCAGTGGTGTTTATTAATCTACCTGCTCTTTGTTGCATTCTATCAGGTGACTGTATTTTTGTCTTTTTATGTATTTCCCCACGCTTCTACACAGTATGTCAGATACGGTGAGTTAGAAAGCATGAAGAGCTCATTTATGTTTAGTTTTTCCCAGGATGGTGAGAGTCTGAGCCATCTTCACTCGAACATCTTCAGTTGGTGGTTTCCAGCTGATTATGAGATCTACAAATGTTAACACATTAAACCCTTTTAAAAATTAACAGTTAAATGTTTTTATTTTATAGATTTATTTGTTTGATTGATTCAAGTTGTAACAATGAAACACAGAACTTGACATGAATATACTGTTGGCCTGTTTTAACAGCTAACTAACTAAAACTTTATTTATATAGCGCCTTCACATGGCCCAAGGACCAAACAAAGCGCTGCACAGCGGAAATAAGCATTAAAAAAAATAAAAACATATGAAACCATTTAAAAACCAACAAAAACATGCAGATAAAATCTAGGTGGGGCAGAAAAAGTGCAAAGCCATCAGTTAATGGGACTCTTCCTGAATAAAAGCTAAAGAATAAAAGTGAGTTTTCAGCTGGCTCTTAAACTTGCCGATTTGCCAACAAAACCATTCTTTATTTAAGGGGTGTGTTTGGTTTGAAGGGCATTCAAAGCCTAAACTAAAAGTGACTGAAAGCTGAACATGTTCATTAAAACATTCTGTTTAGCTGAAAATGCTCCTTCATCCATCAGCTCTTGGCCCATGCTCTTTAAGATGTGCCCATGCTGATTATCTCCTCTGAGTCAGGAACAGCTTGTACAGACTTTTCTTATCATTGTGCCAAAAGCTTATCAACTCACCTTCTTGCCCATTTCACCGCCCATCCAGCTGTTGGCTTCTAAGGTGGGTGTGGGAGGGGGTTGCTTTAAAAGTTGCCTCCTGTGCCCGACCGGTTGGCAGTGGACACAGCATCTACTGAGAGAAACCTATACATAACACAAAAATGGTCGAATGGACAGACTTCGAGCGCTCCACCATCCAGAGCATCTTCTCCAAGATCGATAAAGATGTTGTGGGTCCTGCAGCTCTTGCCAGGTAGCACAACTATTTAATTTTACTTTGTTTAATATGAAAATATGACTGTTTTAATTTCAAATACAAACGTTTGACTTGCTCAGGTGTCTCATCGTCTACCCCTGGACTCAGAGGTATTTTGGTACCTTTGGAAACCTCTACAATGCTGAGGCGATAAAAAGCAATCCCAAAGTGGCCGCTCATGGAAAGGTGGTCCTGGCTGGTCTGGAAAGAGCTGTGAAGAACATGGATGACATCAAGAACACATACAAAGACCTGAGTGTGTTGCACTCTGAGAAACTGCACGTGGACCCCGACAATTTCAGGGTAAAAACCATCGTAAAAACACATTATTGTGCTTTATAATTTAAAAATGTTATTTTCCCATTTTGTTAGTGTTGTCTCTGATGCATGTTGTTGTTTTGCAGCTCCTGGCTGACTGCCTGACTGTTGTTGTTGCTGCTGAGCTGGGAAAAGACTTCACAGCAGACGCCCAGGCAGCTCTCCAGAAGTTCCTGGCCGTGGTGGTCTCCTCTCTGGGACGGCAGTACCACTAAATGGCCTCAGCAGGAGGGCGTCGCTCCAGCCAGACCAACTCTATTTGGTCTCTAATAAAAATAAAACTAGAAGCACCGTAAAGAGTATGTTGCCGTCTTCTTTGCACTTAAAATGATAAAAAGACAAAAATGTAAAGAAACGTAAATCTACGGCTAAGACAGACAAAAGTAACAGAAACAGACGTGTAGTCTCTAATCAGACAAAACCAATTTATCAGTCGGCTGTTGTTGTAGATAGACACCATCAGAGACCTTCTCATCATAACCGAAACATCTGAGTTTCCTTCATGGTTTTAAAAAGTGATGCATAAATAAAACTGAATTAAGTTTTTCACTTTATTTTAAAAGTTAATATTTAAAAATATAATATACAAATATTTGAGATCAGCAGAAAAAACACCAGAATAAAATCACCCTGAACCTCCTGATCTGCTAACTCTGTTGTGCGCTTTGCCAAGAGAGAAAATACTACCAGCAACTATCCTCTTACATGTTTTTGACTTAAAGGAATAGTTATTATTTACAGATTTATCATCAAGGCATTGATTCGAAAATACCCCAAAGATTGGTTGGTATAAACAAACAAACAACAAATGCATTTTTGTGTTGTTTTGTAATATTTTGTTTTTCTAAAGGCTGAGCTTTTATTGTCTGGGTGTAAATGTGTTTGTGTCATAAAATACTGTTAGGGTAGGGTGTGGTTCACTCAAAATCCAGCTCAGTGGCCTAGTGGTAGAGTGTCCGCCCTGAGACTGGGAGATCAGGGTTCGATTCCTGGTCGGGTCATACCAAAGACTGAAAAAATGGGACCCAATGCCTCCCTGCTTGACACTCAGCATTACGGGGTTGGATTGGGGGTTAAACCACCAAATGGTTCCCGAGCGCGGCTGTATCTGCAGTTCACTGCTCCCCCAGGGGATGGGTCAAATGCGGAGAACAAATTTCGCACACACATCAGTGTGTGTGACAACTAATGGTACTTTAACTTTAAATCTGTATTTTTATTTTGTTTTACAAATACTAACATGTATAAAAATATACCCCAATGACAACAGGCCTGGAGGCTCTGATGACCAATAAACAGGATCCAGACTCTTCCCACCTTCTTCACTCAAAAAGGAAAAATAGAAATTCAAACATCGTTTTTGCGTTAAAACCTCTAACCTTTCTAAGTGAATGTGTTGCTCCAACTGTTCTTGTTTTGCGTCATGTTGATGGCATTTAAAACACTGAATAGTCTTATTTCCACGAAAGGACCACAGGTGAAACATTTGTTGTGTTTTTATTCATGCCTTTATTGATTCATGCAGCGTGAGCTGGTGCATCTTCGTCCCTCCTGCAGCGGTTTATCTGTATTTCTCAGACAGAGCCAGAGACACACAAGCCAGGAACTTGTCCATGGCTACATGGACCTCGGGGGTGAAGTCGTTGGGGTACTGGATGGCCAAAACCACCAGGATGTTGTGGGAGAAGATCTGGAGGAACAAACATTTCGGAGTGGAATCAGAGTCTCCTCTTTACTTCTCAGCATATCTGTGACCAAGGACTTGCTTTTAGGATGTGGCTTTAGGGTTGGTTTAGCTTGAATCACACATTACCTTGAAGTTAGCAGGATCCACTCTCAGAGTGAAGGCATGCAGCTCGCTGAGGTTGAAGAGTCCTGTAGTCAGATCATCGATTTTGGACACGGCATCACCAACTCCAGCCATGATTGTAGCTCCGTGCTTTGCTACTGGAGCAGAGCCAGGGCTCAGGTCCTTCCAGTGGGCAAAGTAGGTCTTAGTCTGAGGGTAGACGATCAGCATCCTGGAGAGAAACACCAGAGAGAGGGAATTAGGTCAAAACCAAACAACACACGTCCTAACGTTTGACACCTGGGAGACTTTTACCTGCCAAGAGCCTCTTTACCAATGTCCGGTGCCCTGCCAGAGATCTTGCCCCAGAAGGCCCTGACGGTGTCCTTGTCCTTAGCAGAGAGGCTGGTCATCTTGTCGTTGTTAGTTTAGTACTGTGATGAGTGAAAACACAGAGGGTTTTATGCCTGAGGCAGAACCCGGACACACCCCACACCTCCCATCAGATAGGAGATGAGAGGCGGTGACGTTTGAGATAAACACAAACGTCACACAGAAAAACCTCTTTAACATCTTTAAGTCTTCAGGATGTAGCTGGGAATATAACGGTAGGCTGCAATAAAGAGGAGTAAGTTTAGATTCATCGTGTAAAATGAGCTTCTTTAAGTTTCGCTGGGATGACCTCTGCTGGGGGTTGTCCCCTTTAGAAATAAAACACAATAAAAATTAATTCAAAAGAAAATAAGTTTGGTGTTGCTGTAAAAACAATGTTTAAAATACCATATATCAGAGACTAATTTTCACCAATCAGGTATGAGAAACTGATTCACGTCTTTGAGCAAAACTCAGAAACACGAATAGGATCGACTTGATCCAAACTGATTTTCAAATCTAGGCTCTGCAATCAGGTAATATTAGATTTATTTGGAAAGCATCCAGTGAGTGCAGTTATGTCACATTCTGTCAGAAGGGTTTGTGTTTCAAGGCCTTATCTAATCCACACCGCTGCAGCTGCAGGGGTGGAGCTTCTCCTGGTGGCCAGATAAAACGTTTCTAGCCCAGCTGATAACTTTCTATGTGGACTGCATCAGTGAGCTCACCAGAGCTTTCCTGGATGTTGGTGAAATTCTCATGAACGAGTAAAATGATCATCAACGTTAACAGCTTCGGCTATGTTGTTAGCATAGAGCTAATGTATTTTTTCCCCGCAGCTAAAAGGCATTGATTGTCTCCCTTTATTGTTCTTTCTATACAAAACTCACCTGCAGTGACATGTACTGCACGGATACACATTTTATTTAAACATGGTGCATCTTTGCAAAACTATTAGTGAAAAAGGAGCAAGTGTTTTTGTGGCTAATTTGGCTGAGTCATATGATTTTGTTGTGTGAAATGTGAACATGTTTAAACTGCTGCAAGTCTGTTCTCACCTTGTTTTAGATATAAAACATGAAACTCATCAGTCTTTAGGAGAAAGCAAAATACAAAACCCCTCAGAAATGTTTCACCTTTAGAACATAGCTGGCATTAAAACAGGAACATTTGTCTTTTTTACTAAAAATGCTTTGGGCTAAATAACTCATCTAAGCACTCTAACAATCAGCAGCGTGTAAAACATAAAATAATCAAAAGCTGCAGAATAATTAACTGTTTAGTTCTCCGTGTAAGTGGGTATTAAGTACATCAGTATAGTTGAGGTGCAGTTATGGTACATTTTTGGTTGTTTTAACAACATAAACATACTGATGTGTGATTTTTATTTACGAAATAAAAATGACAAATAACATCAGGATCAAACTCAAAATGCTAGAGAATCTGATGATATGCATCATTACTTGCTGTGTAAAACAGTACGACACAAACTATAAAACTGACAGGAACACTTTCACCAGCATCGTCACTTTTACATTCATGTTGTCATTAAGTTCATTTATTCATGTTGTCATTAAGTTAATTTATTCATGTTGTCATATTTAGGATGATACACATTATTAATAAGAGCAGCACACACACATAAATGTCCACTTAAAGTTAGACAGCACAATGCAAACCCAATGAAACCTAATATTTATGTATGCACAATTGCGCGCACGCACACACACACACACACACACACACACGCACACGCACGCACATGCAAAACCACACAAACACATGCACATGCAAATACACATACACACACATGCAAACAAACACTAACAAACACGCATGCACACACACAGGCTCACACATGTACACACACCGACACACACGCACATGCAAAATCACACAAACTCACACACATGCAAATATACACACACACACACACGCACATGCAAACAAACACTAAAAAACACGCATGCACACACACAGGCTCACACATGTACACACACCGACACACACGCACATGCAAAATCACACAAACTCACACACATGCAAATATACACACACACACACGCACATGCAAATATACACACACACACACGCACATGCAAATGCACGTATGCACACACACACACACACACACACACACACACACACACACACACACACACACACGCAATTACACCAGTATGCATGTACATGCATGCACACACACATACGTATGTACACACACACACACACACGCACACACACACACACACATAGGCATGTACATGCATGCACACACATGCACACATATACATGCAAACAAAAACTAATGCACACGCATGCACTCACACACACACATATGCAAATATGCAGGCACACACACTCACACAGACATGCAAATACACACACACGCACATGCAAATTCACATACACACACATGCAAATACACACACACGTGCACACAAATTCATGAAGCTTGAACAGGATCTTTTTAACAGTTTACTGATGAGCGTCCATCGCTCCATCTGACCACAGGAAGTGTGACTCAAACATTAAAAAGTGAACTCAGAACTCTGAATCCATCCTTGTGTTATCTCACCAGCTCCTCCCAAACACCAGCAGCTGTCTGAAGGCTCCAGCTGCTGCTCTGGAGGTATTTTTCTCAGAGATTGTGACCAGGGCAAACTCACTACAGCATTGTTGTCATAAATTCCTGTGAACTCTATAAAAGTGTTTAGTTTATGAATGCAGCTGAGCTGTTTAGTGTCAATTCAGTTCTGTTTATTTATATGGCGCCAAATAACAACAAGAGTTGTCTCAAGGTACTTAACAAAGTAAACATTACAACTGAGCCTACTTATCAGTGCACTGAGTTGAGATAAATATGCCATTTAGGTAATGTTTCCTAAGTAAGAGAATCCAGCAGACTGACTCGTGTCATCTATTTAAATCTCACACCATCGCCCAGTTTTCTCTAGTATAGTAATATTACATATTGTATTGTCATGGCTGTGTTTGCAGGGTTTCCTCAAAGATTTACAGACTCAGCTTATATTTCATGTAATTTAAAATGTGTCTATTTTTGACACAGTTCTGTTTTGTCGCAGGATAATAGCAGTTATTTAGTTGGGTTATATTTCTATTATTCATAATAGGTCAAAGTTGAGCCATTTTTTATTAAAGGGGAGGGTATTGGTTTTCATAGTCCCCTCATGTTTATTCATAGTTGGAGGGTGGAATAGCAAATTCAGACTTTTCTACAGTGGGATGCGAACGTTTGGACAGCCTTGTTAATCTTCATGATTTTCCTGTATAAATCGTTGGTTGTTAGGCCAAAATATTTCAGTTAAATACATCATATAGGAGACACACACACAGATATTTGAAAAGTGAAACAAATATAGGATTCACAGAAAGTGTGAAATAATTGTTTAAACAAAATTTAGGCACCAAAAAAAGAAATGAACTCAGTATTTAGTAGATCCTCCTTTTGCAGAGATAACAGCCTCTAAACACTTCCTATAGCTTCTAATGAGAGTCTGGATTCTGGTTGAAGGTATTTTGGACCATTCTTCTTTACTAAACATCTCTAGTTTATTCAGGTCTGATGGACAGCTCTCTCTAACTCACACCACAGAGTTTCACTAATTTTCAGGCCTGGGGAGTGAGATGGCCATTCCAGAATGTTCTACCTGTTCCTCTGCATGAACGCCTTAGTAGATGTTGAGCAGTGTTAAGGGTCGTTGTCTTGTTGAAAGATCCAGCTCCGGAGCAGCTTCAGCTTTGTCGCTGATTCCTGGACATTGGTCTCCAGAATCTGCTGATATTGAGTGGAATCCATGCGTTCCTCAACTTTAACAAGATTCCCAGTCCATGCACTGGCCACACAGCCCACATCATGATGGAACCACCACCATGTTTTACTGTAGGTTAGCAGGTGTTTTTCTTGGAATGCTGTGTTCTTTTTCCTCCGTGCATAACGCCCCTTGTTACGCCCAAATAACCCAGTTTTAGATTCATCAGTCCACAGCACCTTATTCCAGAATGAAGAGGGCTTGTCCAAATGGGCTTTAGCACACCTCAAGCAGCTCTGTTGGTGCTGTGGGTGGAGAAAAGGGTTCCTCTGCATCACTCTCACATGCAGCATCTCCTTGTGTAAAGTGCACCAAATGGTTGAATGGAGCACAGAGACTCCATCTGCAGCAGGACGATGTTGTAGGTCTTTGGTGCTCGTCTGTGGGTTGACTCTGACAGTTCTCACCATTCTTCATTTCTGTTTATCTGAGATTTTTCTTGATCTGCCACTTTGAGCCTCAACATGAACTGTGCCTGTGGTCTTCCACTTTATTTTATTTGCACAATAGAAAAAAGGATACAATAAAGATTATAAATTATAAAAATTACAGTGCTGGAGGAGTCAAGAGCCATCGAGGCTTATCTGAAGCTGGAAGAGTTGTTCTGAGACCTCCATGTTGCTGCTCTTCAGAGAATATTCAAAGAGGAGGGAAACTTACAATTGGTCCCCTTCAGTACTCTTTGTCATAGATGGATTCACCTGTGTATGGAGGTCAAGGGTCACTGAGCTTACTGAACCAATTTTAAGTTCCAGTAATTCATTATAAAGGTTTTGGTATCAATAAAATAACAACAGCACCCAAATGTATGTGCCTGCCTAACTTTGTTTAAACAATATTTGCACATTTTCCGTAAATCCTATAAACTGAGTTGCACTTCTCAAACATCATGTGTGTGTCTCCTATATGAAATAGTTAACTGAAGTTTTTTTACTGTAACAACCAACGATTTATAAAGGAAAGTCGTGAAGATTAACAAGGCTGCTCTAACGTTTGCACCCCACTGTGTCTGTTAAAAGGAGAAAGCATTAATAGTAAAAGTTTGTATTTTAAAGCATCAGCAGAAACTGTAAGCAGAGGAATCTGGAGTAGAGAAGAAAATATAGGATATAATAGAAGACTTTTGCACAAAAACATTTTCTTTTTGTCTCATTTATGTTTTAAACAGGACTGGGTATAAAACGAGAGACTGATCCGGTCTCCAACATCATCATGAAGCCCATAAAACACCCACACCCTCACATGGTAATAAACCACAAACACAAGAGAAACATGTAGTCCGCATTTATTAACTGTTCTTCCAAAATGCACCAATTAGAAGAGTCTGGAGTTTTACATAAATCACCAGAAAACAAACTACGGAAAATAGGTGTGAGATTAAAAACCCTAGAAAAGATAAAATACTTAAATAAAAAAACTTTGGAGTTTATCAAAATCGCATCACTGAAAAGTGAGTATGAAAAATGTGAGAAAGTCTTTAAAAAGTAACAGACATTTTGACATCAACAGCCTCCAAACTCTCACTGAGGAATCTGATTTCAAGCAAAGTGCTTGTGAGTCTGAACGGTCATATATTATCTGGTTACTCATATGATACACGAGGCAAACGTTTAAGACCCAGGTCGCTCACTTATTGGTTCCCTGACAGATCTAGCTTTAAAACCGAGCACATTGCATACACAAATACAATCTAATCCCTCTTTACCACCAAAAATACCTGCATGACTACAAATCCAAAAGCTCTAATGTAGCAGAGAATCATCCCTTCCTGCCTTCACACCGACTTGAGTCAAAAATATTTAGGTTCAATTTGCAAAAACATGATCAAGACGTTAAGTTGTTGTTTGTAACTCAGCCATCAACAGATTACTCTGGGAGAGAAATGATAATCATCCTGGATTAAGTCAGAATAAAAAAATGAATAGAAAAATACTCTGGTGTAAATAAATCTGTGCATAAATACCGACTGAGGTGGAGTTTTTATTTAGTAGCACCAAGGAGCTCATTGATGCAAGGACACTTGTCTATGACGGGGTTGGCTTTTCTTATTCCAGATGGCAGTGGGGATCACATGCAGTGACGCAGCTGAGTCGAATAAAACGCCAACATGGAAACATTTAACGTGAGAATGCATAAAACGGGTGTTTAGTAGACGTGAGCTGTACTTTGGTAAATAGTTGTGACCTTTAAGTGCCAAAGACAGCAGTGCAGACAGCTGATTTGTTACAACGCCAGGATGATGATTACAGAGCAACTTCTCTTGCATCACTAAACACCTGCAGCCACAGCCAGGTGTGACGGTGGCGCAGAGACCGTAACATCATGATGTACCTAAACTACTCAGAGTGAAAACAAACACAATGCTTTTCTAAATGACATGTATGAAGAAGCATGTGGAGAAGAGGTGGGGAGGCTGCAGGACGGAGGTTTATTTGAGTTCCCCAGAAGGAGGAGACGAGCCCAGGAGAGGAGACTTAGGAGAAACCTGCAGGAGGAAACCAAACACACACACACACAACAGATCAGCAAAGGAAGACAGGCCGGAAAAACGTCTCTTTGCTATTTTTGGATGGAAAACAACAGACTTGGAACATTTACTGGTATGTTTTATTATAATAGCAGTTAGCATAGTATTTTAGGCTAAAACCAGAATACTAATACTAACCCTAAGTGTAAACATCAGCGGTCTCTGATTAGGGAGTTAATCGACTTTGTGCGTTTCCTTTGATTTTGTTCATGATGGAACTTGCTGGGACCATCGCTGCTGCCGGGTTCAAGTAGAATAAACACATCAGATGGATTGTTTTCATTTCACAGAGTCAGCATTTGTGTGAGGGTGCTTGACTTGGATCATTTAATATTAATAAACAACAAAATGACATTTTGTCCCTAATGTGGCCACTGACTCACAACGCCTTACCAAAAACTTTAACTCTTTAAATAAATGAATAACCATAAAAGTTCAGACTCATGAAGTAGTTTGGATGTTGTCGTCTGTACGAGATCGTTTTTACTCAGGTGTTCTAATCTATATTGTCTTCAGTGAGAACAGGATCTGATCACATGGCTGACTCTTGTTCACAGAGACTAAAACAAATATTGTTTTCAATCTTGGCTCAGTTTTTCTTTTCACAGTTTCGTCTCTAGTGAAGGACACGTGTCAGGGTGGACTCTAGGGTTCGACCTTTAGCGGTCCTCGGCCCTCTGTGAGCAGCTGACAGCAACTCTGGGCCAGAACTACTCAGCTGCCACGTTTAAGTTTAAGATCTTTTAGAATAGCCTGACACTTTCAACAGATTGTCTCACCAAAAAAAAAAAAGAGATCATGTCCCTAACTTGTAAATTTCCAAAAAACCGAGCCTCACACGTTAGCCCACAATCTAAATTAAACTTTAAAATCGTAAAATTCGGTGTCAGGTTAAAAACAAAACCCTTTTTATTTTGGCTCACTCCAGCACTTCTTTGGGCTTCACACAGCTGCACAAAGAGGAGAATTACACTAAAGCTACCTAAAACATTTACTACTTTTACATTTACTACTATTTAATACTTTTAAACATCTCAGCCGTCATCAAGAAGGCCCAACAGTGGCTGCACTTCCTGAGAGTCCTCAGGAAGTACAAACTGATCACCGACCTGCTGCTGACCTTCTACCGCTCGTCCATTGAGAGCCTGCTAACCTACTGCATCACGGTATGGTACGGCAGCTGCACCAAGGCGGATAGAGTGAGGCTTCAGAGTGTGGTCAAGACAGCACAGAAGATCATGTGCTGTCCTCTCCCCTCCATGATGGACATTTTTCCTCCCGCTGTCTCAGTAGGGCAGCAAACATCATGAAGGACAGCTCCAACCCTGGCTTCGACATGTTCAGACTGCTTCCCTCAGGGAAGCGCTACAGGTGCATTAATACAAAAACCCACAGACTCAAAAACTGTTTCTTCCCCAAAGCAATAACCACCCTGAACTCACACATGCACCGATAACACAGCCCCCCACTTCCCACTTCCTCCATTGACCACCATTATCTGTTGATACCAAATTTCCATGTGCAATAATTGTATGTACATAACATTACTGTCCATATGTAAATAGCGCTGCAGAAGTGTCCCGCCCCCCCCCATCCCCACCCCAAGTATGTTTGTTACACTGAGTAGGAGATGCTCTGTATCTCACTTTACACCTGTATAGTGACAATAAAGGCATTCTATTCTATTCTATTCTATTCTATTCTAAAAAATAAAACTGGGCTTCAACACAAAAGCTGTGTAGTTTTAGCCTAGTGAACTAGACCAAATTCTTGCTTTGCAAAGAATGGTCTAGGCATGCTCCATTGGAACCTCAGCAGCTCCTACCAGGACTCTGGCTAGCCAATCACAGCTCTCTAGAGCGGTTTCAAACACATAAAGAGCTGTGATTGGTCCATAATGGTGGGCCAATCATAGTGCTCTATCTGCTTAGTGAACAAATCACAGAGCGTTATCCGCTTTGTGGGCCAATCAGGGCACTCTATATGCCTGGTGGGTGGGATGATGCAACAGAGTGAAACAAGAGTATGTCACATTCATTGTCCAGTGGAATGCGGAGATCATTTGAAAGACAACGGTAGAACCCGCCCCACAACCGAGAGCCGTCAATGGAGCATGGCCAGACTAAATAATACATTTATTTAGTCTGGCTTGCCAGGCTAGTGTAGTTTGTGATTTATTTATGTTTGATTTCAGCAAACAGAACCAGAACTTATGGAGGGGTTCAACAATAACTTCACTTTTACAAACTATTTTGTTAAATCTAAGGACTGAAAACCAAGCTTCCTCACATAAACTTGATAAGAGTGGAGGTGTAAAAAGCCAGCGTGTGTTCCAGGACTCACGGGAGAAGGAGGCTTGGCGAAGTTGAGGTGTGCATACAGAAGTACAGCGATGTCGTTCTGGCTCGCCTCCAGGGCGATGGACAGAGCCGTGCTGCCGTCCTGCGCGAGAGTCAGAGGCTCCAGGTGAGAGTGAGGCTATCAGCAGGATGTGTAGAAACGTGAGGCGGACAGGAAATGCTTACGTTATCAGTGAGAGTTGCATCACACCCTGGGACAGAAAGGAGCTGACGGACAATATCCACGTGACCGTGCTCGCAGGCGCACATGAGCGCCGTGGAGCCGTCGTCGTCTCGGATGTTGACCTGAGCTCCGCAGGACAGCAGCGCCCGAACCATGTCCCCCCGGCCGTGACTCACCGCAAGCATCAGAGCTGTCTGCCCGGCCTGCAAACACACATCCTTCAAAAATAATTAATCTTATAAAACAGCACCAGCCACTAAATTCAACTACGTGCTATTTAAAGAGCAAGTCACCCCCAAATCAACTTTTTTTTGCTGATAAACTAAATAAACGAGTGTCTAATCGTGCTGCAGACACGTGTCGTCAATAATTTGGCACTTCAGTGCATCTTAGTTAAAATTTAAATATTCTGCCTAAAACTGGCAGTGTTGCGCCGTCGTCAGGTAAAAACTCTGCACTGTATTTGAATTTAAATCTGCCACCACTATTGGCTAAGACGTATGCTATGATGTAAACTGGTACATTATGAGGTCACAATGCTGTCATGAGCCTGTGTGTGTGTGTATTTGTTAGCAGCTCCGCCCTCTCGGTCTGCCAGGCAACAGCATGTGTTGCATTTTTCAAACATGAAGTGGGAGTGGAGTTAGACTCTGGTAGGGGGTGACTTGCTCTTTAAGAAACTCTGCACTGTGGCTCAGATCGAACTGCCTTCTGGAGATGCAGTAACACCGAGTGCACAGCAGAGGGCGCACCTGACTGGCCCTGGCGTTGACGTCCCCGGCGCGCAGCAGCTGCAGGACAGTTTGGAGGTCACTGTCAGAGTTGAAGGCGGCCAGAGCCGTCAGCATGATGGCTGTGTAACCCGCCTTGTTCTGCTTGTCAGCGTTACAAAGAGCTGTCGGGTAAAGAGGGCCGTCAGTGTGACAAACGCTGCAGTGAAAGTAGTGCAACACTGGCTTTTTCTAGGACCTCACATGTTACACACCAGTCACAGAAAAATCTAAATCGAATTCATGCTCCACGTATTTATTTACTGCGCTGGCCACAGAGCTCTCATTAGAAACCACGAGTCACTTTGTTCGCAAAGGCCTCACCGGTGTCCAGGAGAAGTTTCACAACAGGGAAGTTGGAGTGGGAAACGGTGTAGTGAAGGGCCGTGTTCCCATTGCCGTCCGCCATGTTGATCACAAACTGCAACAGCTGGGGGGACATGGAAGCGAAGGTGTCCATGTAGGCCTTGACAACAGCTGTGTTGGCTGCTTTGTGACAGGACACACGCAGCCACTCCTGCAGCACGGTGGTGTAGGCTGCCCTCTGAGATCAGACACAATGGGGACACTTCAAAAAACAGACGCCTCTGTCCTGAACTCACAGACTCAGAAACCGGCAAACGTGTTTCGAGGATAATAAAGTAAACGATTCAGCAGTTAGCAAGAATATCACATCATCATTATTTCTGTTACATTCTTAGAAAACTCCCTCCTTGCTAGAAATTCTTGGATTTCCTAGAAAGAGGTCGTGTCTGAATCTGAATGGATACATACGGCTCCTTGTTGGCTGAAGGCGTTGGGTTCTCCCAGGGCTTTCTGCAGGGTGTCCAGAGCTGACAGGAAGCTTTCACTCAGCTCCAGTCTGCACAAAACAACAATCAGCCACTGACGCTCACAGATTTGATCCCGACAGGCAGGCCGTGCGAATATTCACCTGACTTGTTTGGGAGGCGCAGACTCTGCTGCTGGTTCAGACTCTGGCTGACTGGAGGAAGAGGAGGAGGCTTCTGGCTTGGTACTGTCTGAGGTTTTAGAGACAGATGCAGATGAAGAGCAGGTAACTGGAGGTGTAATGGAGGTCAGACCAGTAGCGGAGGGGATTTCCTGGTTGTGCTTCTCTGATAACTGTTCCACAGTCTCTTTAGAGGCAGGATCTGGTGGAGATGAGGTGGAAACTGATGGCTGTGAGGCCCACTTTTCTGTTGCTGGTACCGGAGGAGCTTTGTCTGACAGTCTTGTGTCTACGGCAGCGGAGGGGTCGGGCTGTAAATCTGGAACTGTGGCTGCTGGTTGTTGAGGTACACTTTCGTCTTGAGGCTGGGAGGCCTTGGTGAGGACTGTGAGCTGGTGCTGGGTGGTCGGTTCTGGTAGTTTTTCTCTGGCTTCATGGTATTCACTGGAGTCGCTGCCTTCATCTGAGCTCTCACTGCTGCTATCATCCGACGAAGTGGTCTCATAGCTGTAAGACAGTTCATCACTTAAGTCAGCAATAAAACGTTTTGTCTGTTCCGTACATCTTAGCGCCGTTAACTTCCACTATGGACACTCACCCTCCATTGACTCCAATGAACTGCAGGTTCTTCTTGGTAGACGGGGAGCCGGGTTCGCCTTCCGCTTTACGCTTCATGATCGATCTCAGAGATGACTGAGGAGACGAGGCTAGGAACACATCACCCATCACTCGTACAGTGGAAACACGGTGTGGTTAGGACAAGGCAGGGTCAGAAGGAGTCCAGTCCACATACCTGCTTCAGAGGGGACCTCTTGGTCATTTTCATTGCCTGCTTGTGTCTCCTCTTTGGGATGAACCAAACCGATCTGATCACCAGATGCTACAACAACGGCAGGATTAACGACAGGTACAGAGGTGGACAACCCGCTTTTCAGGATGTCGCGTACCTGCTTGGAGGTGACAGCGATCGGCCCTTCAACTGGACCCTCTGAGAGACAAAAGGACAGAAGCTCTTTAAACTTCACCAAACGTGCAGTTTATTAGCTCCCTCTTAACCCCCCCAACCAGCCTGGATGGTAACATTTAGTTTTACTGCCAAAAGCTGTTTAGGATGAAATTACTGGTGGAGCTTTCCTGGAAAATGCTGTAGCATTTGATACATCATTATATAACCTCTAACACACTTTGATGCTACTTCACCTGCTGAGCTCAGGCCTTCAGCCTGCCCGCTGTGGTGGCGCTCCACTGCTCCACCTGCTGGTTGAGGTGAGGGAGCGCTGCAGGTCTCTGCTCGGAGCAGTGTGCCCACCTCCACCACTGTGGGCTTCTCCAATGTGTACACCTGGATTCCCACAGTCCTTTGCTCCCTCTGATGTGGCTGCTGTGTGAAGCTAACCAGAGTGTGCAGGCTGCTGCCTTGTGGCTCCTGCCACCCCATGCTGGTTGCCATAACTGGATGCTCTGCCTGAGGAGCCTTCTGGACGGCAGCCACCTGCCGCTGAGCAGCCTCCAGCTCTTGCACTGTTCTCTTCAACTTGCCCTCGAGTTGACCCACTTGGTCCTTGAGGGTCTCTGACTCAGACAGCAGACCCAGGTCCTGCTCTCGAACCCAGACCCCAACATCACGACTGCCTCTCGAGTTCTCCGGTCCCACTCCAACGGTTCGCACCTCTTTCCTCGCGTCTGGTCGAGCTCCACCCACAATCACTGTGTCTTCAATTTCACAACCTGAGTCTTGCTTAGAGGCTTCAGCTGTGGTTGGAGACACGGGGTCTGATGTCTTGCTGATGCTTTTAGCTGCAGCGTTCACCTCCTCTTCAGGAATGTCGATGTAGAGCTCCCCACGGGAGCGACCTCTGCTAAAACCCAGAGTGTGGCCTAGAAACTTCTGGCTCTTCAGCTGAACACTCAGCTGCCTTTTCTCCTCCTGCAGCACAGAGATTTTAACCTGCAGCACTGGTATGGTCTTCACCTGCTCTTCTAGCTCCTTTATCTTCCTCAGGGCTGCAGCCATCTGCTCTCTGACATGTTGCAAGTGAGCCGGGGTTGGAGTTACTGGTGTGGACAGGCCAGAGCTCAGTGGTGTAAAGGACCCACCTCCACCCTGGGCCCGGTTGAAACTGTGTGCACTGCTGATGGAGGTGTTGGAGCCAGATATGCTGTTGTGCATACTGCCCAGGTTGGAGAATCTCCGCCCCTCTTTCTCCTCCTCCAGCTTCCTGCGAGCATCTAAAAGGGTCTTCTCCACCCGAGCAGTGCTAAAGCTGGGCCTCTGTGACGTGTGGTAGCCAGGGGCGCAGTAGGAGTACGAGGAATGCCGGCTGTCCATGCTGGCGTTAGAGCACAGAGACTCTGTGGAGGTCCACCAGGAGCCGGCATAGCCGTAGCCACGGGGGAGAGAGCCATAGCGGGGCCGGCGCTGGATCGGCACCTTCTTGATGGTGTTCCCCTTTTCTATGTCGTTGACATATTTGAGGAAGTCCAGGTCCAGACGGTAGCCATAGGGGGTCTCCACTGAGTAGGGCGCCTCCTGCTCTTTGGTGTGTAAGCATGGAGGAACAGGCGGGTTGAGTTTCCCTGCAGGGGAAGGAAATCAACTTTAAACAAACAGAAATCTGCGTCTAATCTTAAGCTCAGACTTTAAAAACGGCTTTATCTCAGGGTATTTACTCTGAAACAAGACACAAATTAGTCGCCAAATGGATTGCAGTTAAGTCCAACATTAAGAAGAAAGACGTGCTTTATTGGTGGGGTCAGAGTGCATCTGACCAAGTTTAAATGTTTCACCAACATTTTATTACGTGACATGATAAATAAACCCCGAACGTGATTTAAATAACTAGAAATGGATTGTAATCTTTTTTTTCTAATCATTAACTTTTATTTTTGTAATGGAAGTTTAATTTCTGTCTCTTGAATTTTCTGACTTTACTATTATTCCTGTTTATTAATTAGCGGGCATCTGTTGTTTGTCTCAACGTGTCTTTTTCAGTCTGTTTTAGTCGAATAAAAATGTCCTTTGATAACAGAAAACAACACCTTCAAAAATAGAAAATGAACAGATGCTGCATTAACCTATTGGACATTAACAGTAAATAAATAATCTTGAAGAGTACAATTTATAATCATACTTTTTAAAAGTTTATTACTTATTTATTTTTAATTCAACCTGTAAGTTTTTATTAAGCTTTCCTCCCAAATATTACATTTTAACATTCACAGGCATGTCCAGAGGCCAGGAGCCATTTGTGGCCCTTGGTGAGATTTTATAAGACCCCAGTTGCTTTTTTTAAAGTGGAAATTTTAATTGAACCTTTTATTTATTTCTTGTATACATATTTTTTCTGATTCAGTGTACAGACTTATATTCTTCCTTATTTTTTATTCTTCTTTGTTCCCGTAAAGGGATTTTCTATGCTATTCTATTCTTTGCTTTTAGAGGTGTGGACCCCCCTGGTCTAGCACATGTCTAGGCTTTACATTTGTCATGTAGGTAACAGCAAACACCTACCTGGGAAACCGGGGTCCATGTGCAGCACCTGAGCCATGATGAGCCTCTGGCTGCTTTACATTCACACAAAACCTGTTGAGACACACGTGTTCCAGAGAATTATGTTTTTTTAAAGTACCGCTTATTCTGCTCATGTGGGAAAAGTGGGAAAAACAACATCTCATAAATAAGCTCAACAAGATCTGCTGTGGCGTACTGAGCAGTTGAACTTTAAGCCAGTGATTCTCGTTTCTTCCTTCATTAAAGAGCAAGTCACCCTCAAATCAACTTTTTTTTGTTGATAAACTATATAAATGAGTGTCTAATTGCTCTGTAGACACATTCAGTCAATAATTTGGCACTTTACTTAATCTTAGTTAAAATTTAAATAAACTGCCTAAAACTGTCAGCGATGCACCGTCGTCAGGCAAAAACTCAGCACTGCATTTGAGTTTAAATCTGCCATCGCTATTGGCTAAGAGGTATACTATGATGTTAGATGGTACATTATGATGTCACAATGTCGTGAGTGTGTGTATTTGTTAGTGGCTCCACCCTCTTGGTCTGCTAGGCAACAGCATTTGTTGCATTTTTCAAACAGGAAGTGGGAGTTGAGTAAGAATCTGGCAGGGGGTGACTTGCTCTTTAATCTTTCTTTCAGATGATAAAGGGTAGATAATTTTTTTTAACTGAGCCCCCCTCCCCAAAAGCTATTTGCTCGTTTTCTGAAACAGAAGATTGTGTGTTTGCTTCTGTTCAGAGCTCTGAGAGGAGTTACAGGGAAAGTTTCCTGGCAGATGACTCCGGGACAGACGTTTGCCAGTTACGGCCTTATTAGGAATCAGCCGTGCAAACTCTCAGTTTAAGGTTTGCACACAGTCTCTGACTTACTTCTTTTCCCTTTAAACATCTTCCACTTCACTTTACTCTGATCACCCCCCCCCCCCCACCCCCCCTCCAAGCATCAGCTGATGATCAGGAGGTTTAAGCGTTCTCTTTCCATGTTTGCTACAAACTACTCGGTTAATTAATCACGATGACTTTTGTTTCAGATGGAGTCAGATTTAATTTTGCTATGAGACTTTTTCCAACAGAGTGTCAGTAACAGAGAGTGTGTGTACTTGGAAAAGATTAACTTTCTAGGTCATCTCTTCGTGGGAACAAGAGATGTAATGTTTAAGCCGCCCACCGCAAACAAGCAAAGAATCTTTATTTTTCTGTGACTTTGAAGAAGATTAAAAGTTTTAAAACACACCAATGTTGTGTGTGTGTGCGTGTTTCTTCTCTCCATCTCTGTCTTGTGACCATAACTGGTGCTTGCTCGTTTCTGAAAAGTAGGGCACTTGGAAACACTGACTAAACTGACTTGGTATTTGTGAAGTGCTGCGTTCAGTTGAATTTCTCTGCATGATTCTCCTTATCTGTGCCCTTTCATCGGCCCTCCGTATCAAGATGGCCACTCGCCGTGGTGAGAAAGAATCCCACGTGTGAATCAGGCACGAGGAATTTGTCAGCCCGACATAAACAGCACACACCGCGTCAGACGTGGCGGAGAGGACGGAGAGGGATCGCTGACTCCGACGGCGAAACGTTAAAGAAGAGAAAGAACTCTGGCCCCCTGCCTTCACATCTTTCATTTCAAGTGTCTGTTTATCTCCAGCCTAAGTGTCGAACTGATTATGTGTTGCATGTTGTAGTGCGGTGCGGTGACCCGATGTGTGAGAAAGTGACACAGAGGCGTGTTTGGAAGTGAGAGAATGTGTGTGTCAGAGAGCAGCTGAGGGAGAGCGTTTGTGGGCAGGAGGGTGGAGGACAGCGGGGGAACAGATGAGGAGATATAATTAGTCAGTAGTTTGGTCCCTAAACAGACACCAGACACAAAGGCTGACGTCCACTCCGTCCCAGTTGACTCCATGAAGCGGTTTTCTTTTTCTTCTCCATCATTTCATATCTTCACACTCCCATAGCTCTCTGCTTCAGCTGTCCTCCCCCCTCATTGCTTCTCTGGGAGCTGTTCCTCCCACATCGTCTCTCCCAGAAACACCCACGTCACCCGGCCTCCACATCTGCTTTGTAGGTCGGTGGTGAGCTGGGTGTTTCAGATGTGTGTCCGTATTCCCATGAGTGTCTGCTGAGGCAGAGAGTCTGACCTTCTTCCCTCCTCCGGCTCTCGAACAGAGTTCCTTTGAAACGACATCTGAACAGAAACCAGTGTTCGCCTGCCCGCTGCACCACGCTACCATCCTTCTGACCACTCTCCCTGGACGTCCTCATCCAGGACAAAATGCTTTGCCCCCCACCCACACCCCCCTCTACAGCTTCCATAGGAAACTAGCACCGCCTGCCCTCCATTCCCTGCTATTAAGATTAAGTTTGCCCTCGAGGGGGTAAGACGCAGGTCAGCCAGCACAAATTGCGTGTCTGTGGTATGTCCTGTAAGATGTCACAAGACAAGCCGCTATGTCACAGATTCAGGTTTTATCTTGTGCGACTAAACTGGTGCATCACATCTGGAGGTTGGAAAACTGGGTTTGATTTACGGCATGTTTAAACATTCTCGTCTCTTTGGTGCGTCGGAGGACCGAGACCACCCTCCAATACTCAGTTTTCCTCCGTTTATCAGACCGGCTGCTTCCATTGGTTGGCTCGCCTTATTATACAGTATTATCATTATTATTGCCATCACAAAGGATTAAAGCTGAACACTCAGTAGATTTTTCCAGTGCCGTTCTGGTTTTTGGTGAATGCTGCTTTGCTACAGCTTGGGAATCGTTTGTGACTTTGGAAAAAAAAGGATTTAATTTCTGTATCATACCAGCTGCCTGTGCTGTGAGGATGGGATGTCTCCTCCCCCTGGGTTCCTTGCTCGTCTTTCCCTCTTCTTGTCTTTTTTTTTATACAGTCAGCACCTGGTGGGACACACACACACACACACACAAAGAAAAGGTGAACTTTGGATGCCACTGTCTATGCTGTAGCAGTCTACAGGCTGGAAAAACAAAAATAAGGGTGCTATCTGACATGAGTCATAAACCCCCTTAAAGGTGAGCAGCTCTGAGATGAAAACACACTTAGGACAGGTTGCCTAACAGTGACCCCTACGAGACTTTAAACACAGGTTACCAACGCAGAAATAACTTCTCTAAACATTCCAGTGGTTTCCACCAACGAGACGGATGTGACTGAGATCCCACTCGTTCTGACGGATGAAGCCTGACCATCTTACTGAACACACACACACAAACACACACACACACACACCGTCTCTGGGTACTCTTATTGGTTCAAGTCTACGAGCGGGAGGCACCCTCCCGTACGATTGGGCAACGTGTGACTAACTGTCCCAAATCCCAAGGCACAGACACACACCCTCCAGTTTGGTGGGAACAGCCATCACCTATGCCGGCTGGAGTGATTTCAGGAGGTTTTTAATGCATTCCCTCCATTAGCTGCTGCATGACAGCATCTGCTGCTTCTCAGACTTTGGCTTTAGCGGATCGGAGTCGTGGTCGACATTTTGTCTCAAATCCCCTCAGCCTGAAAGTCACTGATGTGTGACCTTTGCATAATATGATAACAGGGCTGGCTGTTGTTCGGACCATTGTTTAATAGTGTTGTCATGCCAGTATACCACTGAGGGTGGTGGAGGGGGGGGGGCAAGGGCAGAAAAGGAACTTTTGGACAGCAAAAATCACAAAGAGCCATTGATTCAGCCTTCAGTTCCACAGCTGGTTCTAATAGAAAGCAAGGAGGGGCATCTCAGAGACAGAGGGACTGAGCAAAAACGCTGTGTGTATGAGTGTGTGGTGAGCAAATCTGCCTCAAAACAAACAAACAGTTGACAAAGTGCAGTTATGAACCCACACGCTGAAAGAAAGTGGGAATACAAGGAGCAAACCTACAAAGACAAGCCTCCACCCTGACGGGCAACACTTGAGTGTTTAATATGAAAGCAACAGAAAAAACTACATTTATGTGTAATCCTAAACTACAGGATTAAACACAACACCCTACTGTATGCAGCTGATAGCCGTAAACCCCGTGTTGGCACAGACGCCACATACTTGTGTTAGAAAAATAGCAAATGTTGCAGTGAACACCCATCACCTCCCACACCACACTGATCCCCCAACACGTCAACAACGTCTGAGGCCTGAAGACTCCCACAGATCAGCAAACACAGCTGTAGCCACGAGGCTGATTCATTCGGTTACGAGCACAAATTCTACCAAAGGAAAATTATTTAGAAGTTCGTAATTAATCCAAAAAGGGGTAGATTTTCAGCTTCCAACGGAAAAATACGTCTTAGATCAGATTACGTGCCGGTGCCATCAGGCTCGTTTTTGGTAGAGAAACAGAGATAACAGTTGGGGATCTGCTGAGGAAAGGGTTACAGGAAAGGGATTTTCATCTCTGTGTTCCCCAAGGACACAAAAATAAACCAGCCACTTCCTCCCAGCCCAGGAGAAAGAGTAACAACAAGAGAGCACGATCTGGAGGAAAAAAAGAGAGGGGGCAGGAGACGGGGAAAGCTAAACAGAGCAACATGAGGGAAGGTGGGAGAGAAAAGAGTGGGAATGTGGAGGAAGAAGGGGCAACACTTAAAAAGGGGGAGATTTGCTGCTGAGAGTTTTAGATGGAAACTTCTCAAATGAGAAGAACGCACCAGAGTTTTCATTTGGACACCACCACAGTAAATCCAGTTGCTGCTGACATAAAAATGCAGCTAATTAAGGCAAAAAGTATCAGAAAAATCACAAAGAGGGCTAAAAGTGCTCCTCATAACGGGTAGATAAAGTTTTAAAGGTCATTTTCTCATAGTCTCAAACGGCTCCTCTATTGTTTACATAACCTAAACCCCGAAAATAGAAGCACAATAGAGAAACTCTGTGTTGGACTTAAAAAATCTAAGACAAACGGAAAAATACCCTCAGTCAAGATGGTATAGAAGTCATGAAAGAGGCTATTTCAAGTTTTTTCCCCCTGGAATCAGTTATGTTTATGCATGTTTACGCTTCCATCCAAAGCCAATTACCAGAGAGGCAGAGCCTCCGCCGCCTAGCTCTGTGCTGTCACTAAACACAAAAGCCAACATGAATGTCGCCGGCTGACAGAAAGGCTTAACTTATTAATGCAGCTGCTTCTACATGTGGGTAATAAGGGCTTTGTAATATGTGGACAAATAAATCACAACCCAATGGCGGTCTGTCCTCCTGACAGAAGGGCTGTTTTTCCCATTAGAGCGGTGGTGTTGAGGGGCCGACGGTGACTGGGCTGCAGCAGTCTGGTGTAGCATGAGCCGAGCCAAAAGGAGTGGCGGGCCAGCTAACATTACTCCTGGAACCGGAGCAGAGTAAATACCCGCAAGTCTGCTATTGGTCATTGTGCTGACCTCCCAACAGGAAGCTGAGCAAGGGTGGGGCTAAGCGGCAAGGAGCAGCACCGGAAAAAAGACACACACTAAAAAAGAAAGCATTTGGGAGTAAATTCCTGAGCTGTTGTGGAGGTGGGGTTTGAAAGTGATGTCTGCTCTGGAGAAAACTTAATGTCTAAAGGGGAGGACGATGAAATCCAGACAGCATTTAGACGTGGTGAAGGTTTACAGATCCCATCAGTGTGGGATGTGGTGAAGGGAGCATGACACTACAGAGCAGCAGTCATCTTACTGTGGTGGCGAAGTGGTTTCATCAATTACTTCCTCTTTTAAAATGAAGCACTGGTCCGAGCTCTCTGTGGACTTCGAGACAACACACGAGGAAAAGAAAACCTCCACCAGGCAGACTTTCCAGCATGTTTAAGTCATTTACTGGACACAACCGCCCATCTGGCTTCTCTGAGTCATTAATGTATTAACCCTTTGATGCATAATGGTCACTACAGTGGACAGATACTCAAAATTGTTATTTATTTATTTTTGCTATTAAGCACAGCTGTTGAAGACTTTATTGCATTTGAGCCCCTCCATTAGGACTTCAGTAAGTCAAGCCACCATATTTCATGTTCAGAATGCACGCTGTCCACTGAGCTGGACATGTAATAAATTATTTGTAAATTAACAAAATGTTACAAAAATATTTGTTGAAATTTTTTTCATTCACACCTAAAAATGAATGAAAAAAATTGTTTAAAAAATCATGGTTGAAGATTTCATAATTCATGCATGAAAGGGTTAAATGAGATCACTTTGATTATTTAGGAAGATAAATAACTACTCTCCCTAGAATTACCAAGCCCGTTTCTGACCATATGGTCTCTAGGACGACCACTACACTAGGTTCATTAGTAACAACACTAAGTAGGTATATTAACTTACAGTCTTTTCTACATCGCCCTGGCATTACTGTGCTATTACTGAATTATCCTGAGCTTATAAACTAATCTACCTGCTGCACACAACTATTTAGTGTCAATTTAAATAATCCATCTAGAGGGATTTGGGAAGAGTACACGTCAGATAATAACTCAGCTAAGCTCGACTCTGAGTTCATCTGTTTGGATCTGATGTAAGCAGAGATTAGCCGATTCTATTCTTGAGAAATTGAGTTAGGATTTCTGATTCTACACTCTAAGACATGAAATGTTGAATCTACTTAAACTGTCAACTAGTTCCACTACCCCGGTGGTTAGATTTTAGCCACTGTTTAGCTGAGTTTTGAAGGTGTTAAATGTGTGACATGCTCTTATGGTGAATGGACTACCATTCCACATATGGAAGCCCATTACTGAAGATGAAGGTGGTTCGTCTATGGGGAACTTCACAGTCCCCTCTGACCATGAATCTACTGGCTCTGCCCAAAGTAGATTTAAATCTTATGAGTTCCCTTAATGGTCGTGGTGCCAAACCATGGAGTATTTTGTTCATCGTACATGCTAATTTAAAGCATTTCAATTTTTTTTTAATTTAGAAGACTGTTTGTTTCCAAGATGCGGCAATGATGGTACAAAGTAGGACTGCACAATATATTGTAAATATATCGTTATCGCGATATCAGAACGAGCAATATGCATATCGCAAAGAACAGATAAATGTCGCAATGAATGGTCAGCTCAAATGTTTGCTAAGCATAATGCATTCTGTCAGTCAAACGGAAGCATGATTTTTTTTAAACAAATCAAATAGAGCTCTTTACCCATGTGGCCAATTGTGTGTTCTCATAGGTTAGATGCCTGCCCCTGAGGCAGAGGACACTTAATTTTGATGGTTAGCAAACACCTGAGCTAGCTGTGTTCTGCTCTTTCTGCTGATTCTGCTTTTCCCGGGATCCACTGATTGCCTTTTCTTGTTCATTTTCTTTTTCCCTTTCCTCACATCTTTTGCTTTTCTCATTTTTATGATTTTTTTTAAATTTCTTTGTTTTTGATTATTTTTGTTCCTGAGTTAAGTTTTTATTTATCGCAAGTAATATCGTCATCGCAATATTAATCACTGTTATCGCATATCGCAGGTTTTCCTACTATCGTAATGCCCTAGTACAAAATTGTTCTTTCAGGAAGTATTATTAAAGCTCTTTTATACAGTGACTCAATTTTTAAAGGCTGTTTCATTTGTAAGAGACTAGTTTGTAACCCTATTCTATATGCAAGAAAACCATGTCATGCATGAACATCCTTGCAGCTTTAAGTGTCATCGATGACCAAATGTATCTGTTTTTTATTGTCTTAGAGATCTTCTTTACGAGACTTTAAATGTAAGGGTATTTGATCTCATGTACCAAGTTCTTCTCCTCCAAGAAATACATATGAATTTACAGTTTTATCATTTTGTTTGGTCAACAACATAAAAACTGTTGAGGTTTTGTTATATTTAAAAAGTGACGTGATTTTGATTGCCCTTTTGGACTTGGGCCATTTCAAATGTGAGAATGTAGCCAGCTTCCTGTGTATTTTTTGCTGTACTGTATATTACAGCATCATCTGCAAACAATTGTATGTGAGTGTTTTGCATATTTGTGGCAGACTGTTTATGTATAGTGATAAGAGGAGTGATGCTAGTATGGACCCTTGCGGTACTCCTACTGACATAACTTTACTAAACTTGATTATGTGAATTCAACATTTCCTTTCTTGGAGTGTATTTACATCTTACAGTTTATTTATTTTTTCGCAAATTTTGTTATTTTCATCTTTTGTCCTTTAATTTTCCTTTTTAAGGAGACAAAAAAATTGAAAATTGATTTGTAAATGTAAAAATTACTTTTCATGAAAAAGTTTAATTGTGATGACACAATAAAAACAGACAATATATTGGAGCTTAAGTATATTAAGTCAGTTTATTTACTTAAAATGGATAATGAACAACATTTTGTCTCTAAATAAAACCTAATTCGAACCCAAAGGCTAATGATGTATTCCTTAAATCTGTTCTGACAGATTAATCTGCAGTGGACCTCAGACAGTGACTGACCCTCTCGCAAAGGTCCAGGGTGTAATTTCATTAGTCTCACTAAACCATTTAAATGCCCAGCGTGTGACCTGGTGTGCAAATGGGGTTTATAGCTCCACATTCCACCACAGCACCCCTGGGCCAAAAACCTGGAATGATGAGACAATCACATTCCAGCTTGACCAAAACAAAAAACAAAAAAAAAAAAAAAAAATGGTGAGGAAAGGTCCAGCAGCAGAAAAACCTGACCAAAGGACTCAAGTTACAGTCTTGGGGACTCCCATGGTTATCAAATGCAAGACTGTTCTAGCTCTACAGACCTTTTTAGGCAGACTGCTTACAGAATAAACTTTTTTTAAATTTAATCCTCTACGGAGATGCACAGTTAGATAATTGAGGATGCTTATATGGGATGAACTGTTAAAGCCGTAACAACTGTCCATGTGAGGCTGATGCAGCTGCTACAGGCTATTCCCTGTGAGGTGATTTCATACAGACAGTAAGTCGTTAAACAACAGCAGGACAGTGGCGTATTGTGTGATGTAGTGTAACAGGCTGATGACTACACCCCCACATCCTGCCAAGTTCTGCATGTCCCACATAATAACAACATCTGACGTGTTTACGGACAACTCTGGACAATGTGCCGCACAGCCTACATAACCAAGTCTGGTGATTACTATTATTCCATAACAAATGAGCTGTAAAGGATTCCGTAGAACATTTTTCATTAAGGTATTCTGCCTGCTGGGGTCTTTTTAGTCAGCTCCTTTGGAAAGTTGACGCGAGTTCCCAGGAATATTCACTTGAATTGGGTCATTTTACACTCAACCTTCATCCATAAAAACTCATCTAGGTAAAGAAAACCAGCAAATATGAGGACAAGAAGTGCAAAGTAACACATCTGGAAGTAATGAGGACTTGCAGGACCCACCCTCTCCCCAGAGTCCTCTCGGGCTTAATTGAGTTTAATGAAATTAAAATGTTGAAATGTTGCAACATTAAGCAAGACAAAAGTTTTCTAACGAGGGGGAAGCTCATTCTGCAGATATAGGTTAAGATGGCATCAAATGGGTTTACCAGACATGTTCACTAAACTGTTTAATTACAAGCCAAAAGCTGGAGTTTAAAGTTCTCTGCTTCTGCCAAATATCAGCAGATGAATGAATCATCTCAAAGTGAGAGGCTACTGGATACAGGAGAAGGCTTCTGAGACGAGAAATGACAGGAAATCCCCAAAGAAGGTCAGAACCAGCATCGGGTCACACTTTGGCTTGGCTGAGGCGTTTTCAGATTATGCACGAGAAAAAAATATGAGGACATTTCTTGTGAGGGCGCTCGCCGCCGTGCCGTGCAGCTCCTCCGGTGATGCTCAAACAAAAGCACCGGAGCGCCGACCACAACACTCACTCACACGTTCATCTGAAGAGCCACGAAAACGATGAACCGCAGCGTGTATGTACTGGACATAATCCTAAAGCCATGGCTGCATTTGGAGGTGGGATTTGTTTGGTGTTTCGGGTCCGTTACTTGGCATAAATGACCGGCGGGATGGGAAGAACCGACGCTTAATTAAAAAAAAGTGCCGCTAAGGCGCGTCGCTTGAAGCGATTCAAACATATTTAACAAAAATAAATAAATTTGTTTTAATTTTCACCAGAAGAGGAAATCCAACTTATCTTACCTTCGTTCCTAAATCCTCTCAGCCCTCTCGGCCCAGGAGCGCTCACTGACGAGATACAAAAACACCGCAGCCAGGATGCTCCGGAGGCCCCGCCCCCTCCAAACCATCTTAAAGGGCCAGCAGCCCGCGGGTATGCGCGTGCACAGTACCTGGGCTGAGCGCACTCACCTGACGCGCATTAGGTGACCTTTAACCTCCTAAGACCCTGTGCCCACATTTGAGGACATTGGCTTCTTGCACTATAAAAATGTATTTTCTTCAACTTAAACCTTTTTGTTAATATTTAGAGACACTTGATATTTACCATGTTTTATTTATTTATTTTTAGGAAATTTTACATTATTTAAATTTCTTTATATTGATTTTGTTCCTGTTCATGAGAGTTGACTAATCTGCAATAACTAGATCTGAAATCAGAAAAATGCAGTTACGAACAAGTTTGAGTTGCAGAGTTGAGTTGCCACAATAAACACTGCTCAGTTGTTCAGACAGAAAAGTTTAATAGAAAGCAGGGTAAATAAATAAAAATCTAATAGCAGTTTTCATTTGAATAAAAATAAAAAAGCACAGATAGTTTATTTGTTACAGTGTTGATGTGCCACCTTTTTTTTGAGAAGTGTAATTTAACACATAGTAAGAAATGGCTACAAAAACATAAAACCATCCATAAACAGAAGTATGCTACAAACGAGTGTTTTAACAGCAGCTCACACAGATAAACAGCTATCCTACCTAGGTTAAATCTTTTCTGTTGCTGCAGGTTGAGATAATTGTGTGGATGAATGAGATGGCCCGACTGGAGGCAGTGCTTGTGTGTGATAAACATCTGATGTGTCTACAGTGCATCAAAAAGAATTTCACAGTTTAAAAGGGGAAAAGAAACACATTTAAACGCCCCATTCTGGCATTTACCTTATTTACAAGCCCTGAGAGCTGAGCTTGCACAGAATGAGCCCACTTATATTCCCATAAACAGAGACGTGCAGATAAACGTTACAACTGGAGAAGAGAGGAATGTCAGTTATTTGGTCGCTTACTGAGACTTTTGTTGTAGTTTGTCTGGTAGGCAGTGACTTTTACCAGAGATGTTTTAATCTCTGCGGCTCGGTGCTTTGTGTCTTTTTCCTTATTTCTGCATTTCAGCAGTCGACTTTTCGAAGACTGGACCTGCTGTAGGAGTTTCTGTTGGGTAGAAAACAGGATGAGCGGGTTACTAAATGGATTTCTTTTGTGAAATAATACATATGAGGTTTGGTTAAAGGTGCAGTATGTAAGACTGTAGTGACAATGTTACAGTGAGAAAATTTTAAAAGAGTAATGTTTCAGTCATTGTGGAAGGAAGGTTATACTGAAACATATCTCATATCCAGCTGCTGGACTGTCAGTTACTCTCCTTTCAAAACAAAGGAAGGGGGGACATAACTGCTGTTTACCATCAGTGAGTGTGGGGGTGCCGTGTCTGCTGCGAGCTAATGCTGCAGCGCCGACATTTGTAATTTGACGACAGCCGGCAAAAAGCTCCAGAGTTGTTTAAAGTAGTTGCAGTAACCAAATTTTACCACAGGATGTCATTTTTACTTCATTTCTACATAATGCACCCAGTGAGCAAATTGCAAGTTAGAGACTCCCATGTACCAATGTCTAGAGAAACATAATAGAAACTCGTTTTAAACTTTTTTTTACACATACATGAATTACTTTGGCTTTTAAAGTCTTTTTGCCAAACCAAGTGACGAGGGAGTCCTGTTAGCTTAATCCTGAAAAAAATATGGATTATAATGCCAGCTCTGACACAGAGGAAACTTGTTAATAATTCTACTTCTGATGGACCAAAACCATAAAGTTATGAGTTTGCTGCACGTCCCAGAGAGCAGAGACAAACCAGAGGGAGAAACCATTGACCAAAGCAGAGAGACTGAGGAGAAGCAGCGGGGAGCAGCAGGGATCTTGTGAGTTGACGATGTTGGCTTAAACTCGTGTGCTAACATCACAATATTGTTCAGATTACTCTCATGCACCAGACAATTAAAATAGTATCAGTCATTAATACTAATGAGCGTCTGTCAGCTTTCTCATACACGTTAATATCCGTTCACGTAACGTAATTTAGCTTAGAGAGAGGGAGAGAGACGGCTGCCATCTGGTTCTGGAGCTCACGCAGGCTTCTGTGAGCTGGATCCGACCTAGACACCAGCGAGCCAGTCAAGCTGGTATTTTTAAAAACTGTGAAGTTCTGACCTGGTTCCAGGGGCGGAGCTTGATATGTGCAACATGTGCGGCCAAACAGGGCGGCAGTCTGGAGGGGGCGGCATTTAATTTCCTATTTATATATTTATTTATTGATTGATTTATTGTTAGCATCAACCAATACATAAACAAAACATAGAAATTGCATGTTCTTAATAATAATAATAGTGATGAGTGATGACAATAATAATATTTCTGTAATAAAAGTACAACAAAGTCATTGTTTGTGTTTATATTGTGGTTTTATTGCGCCCCCTTGTGTCCGCCGCGCCTCTGTGGATGCAGGGTGGGATAGTGCGCTCTATAACGCCCTTCATCAGGTGGGGGCGGAGGGATCTCGGAGAATGATGATGGAGGGATACAGGTACCGTTTGACATAGTCACTCACAAACATAATGGAGAAGAAACGGTCGAAGCCATCTGGTGCCCAATTTGAAAAAAAAAGAAGAGAAGAGGAGGAGAAACGAGGAAAAGATGCAGGTATGAATGTCTTTATTATTTAGTTGGTATTTTTCCCGCCTATCCCCCAACTTATTAACTAACCTCTCTAATCTGTACGTTTTGCATGGTGCTATGATGATCCTTTCAAATGTCTTTTGCTAGCTTCTTACGTTGCATGTATTTAGAACGACTTCCAACCGCTAGCTTTTTCTTTGTCAAATGAGCTTTTATGAAAAGCTAACAGTGGGAAAACCGAAAGGCTGATAACCAAACGCTATCAAATTAAAATGAGTCTTTGAGAATTTTGCTGAAATACATTGATGCTAGTATTGATCATTCACCACGGCAGGTTGTCCTGCTTTCTTGCGCCATTCGCCTTTCTTTTTGGAATTGGGAAATGAGCTACGTATTATTTACCCCATGAAAAACGGAGCGGCAGCGGGCCGCTGGAGGTGCCCTGCTAGTAAGATCCCGTTTAAACTGTAAACTGACATAAAATAAAAACTATAATAGCTAGAGTGGTCTTTTTTTAGCTGAAAGTTGAGACCCTCGGCTTTCAGCACATCTGTACTGAACAAGTCGATGATGTCATCATGTTGCGTTAGGTGTGCTGCACACTGCGGCTATGTTAAAAACTCACAGTGACCAAGAAGCAGAGCGGGAGAGTTGAGGAATTTAATCAGTTAAAATGGATTAATGGATATTTAATCAATAGTCGTGGCTCCTCTTGTCATTTAGTTTTTTGTCTGCCGGAGACATTTGCTGAATAAGGAAATAGAAATTAAAATGACAAAAAATTAGGGAAAAACACTTGTTTTATATCTTATCAATTATTAATGATTAATAGATTGTTGGTGTTTTAACTTTTGGTAAAGGAAAACACACAATTTACAGGCAGCCCCAGTCTGGAGAAGTGATGGTGACATCAGCCGTTAAAAATAAATAATACTCTGAGGTTTTTATGAATACTTTGTACTTTTACTTGAGTATTTCTCTAACACCAGTACTTTTACTTGTAAATGAGTAATATTTTAGCAATGTAACAGTACTTGTACTTCAGTACAGATTTTCAGATTTCTTTCCACCACTGCTGAAAACTGTAAATCGTCTCTCGTCTCGTCTTCCTCCGCTTATCCGGGTCCGGGTCGCGGGGGCAGCATCCCAACTAGGGAGCTCCAGGCCGTCCTCTCCCCGGCCTTGTCCACCAGCTCCTCCGGCAGGACCCCAAGGCGTTCCCGGACCAGATTGGAGATGTAACTTCTCCAACGTGTCCTGGGTCGACCCGGGGGCCTTCTGCCGGCAGGACATGCCCGAAACACCTCCCCAGGGAGGCGTCCAGGAGGCATCCTGACCAGATGCCCAAACCACCTCAACTGGCTCCTTTCGATCCGGAGGAGCAGCGGTTCTACTCCGAGTCCCTCCCGAATGTCCGAGCTCCTCACCCTATCTCTCAGGCTGAGCCCGGCCACCCTACGGAGGAAACTCATTTCGGCCGCTTGTATCCGCGATCTCATTCTTTCGGTCATTACCCAAAGCTCATGACCATAGGTGAGGATTGGGACGTAGATCGACCGGTAAATCGAGAGCCTGGCTTTCTGGCTCAGCTCCCTCTTCCCCACGACAGATCGGCTCAGCGTCCGCATCACTGCAGACGCCGAACCAATCCGCCTGTCGATCTCCCGATCCCTCCTACCCTCACTCGTGAACAAGACCCCGAGATACTTAAACTCCTCCACTTGAGGTAGGACCTCTCCCCCGACCCGGAGGTGGCAAGCCACCCTTTTCCGGTCGAGAACCATGGTCTCAGATTTGGAGGTGCTGATCCTCATCCCAGCCGCTTCACACTCGGCCGCAAACCTACCCAGCAAGAGCTGAAGGTCAGAGCTGGATGAAGCTAGGAGGACCACATCATCCGCAAAAAGCAGAGACGAGATTCTCCTGCCACCAAACTCGACACACTCCACACCACGGCTGCGTCTAGAAATTCTGTCCATAAATGTGATGAACAGAACCGGTGACAAAGGGCAGCCCTGGCGGAGTCCAACCCTCACTGGGAACAGGTCCGACTTACTACCGGCTATGCGGACCAAACTCACGCTCCTCTGGTAAAGGGACTGAATGGCCCTTAACAGAAAGCCACCCACCCCATACTCCTGGAGCGTCCCCCACAGGGTGCCCCTGGGGACACGGTCATAAGCCTTCTCCAAATCCACAAAGCACATGTGGATTGGTTGGGCAAACTCCCATGCCCCCTCCATCACCCTTGCAAGGGTATAGAGCTGGTCCACAGTTCCACGGCCAGGACGAAAACCACATTGCTCCTCCTCTATCTGAGATTCAACTATCGATCGGACCCTCCTCTCCAGTACCTTGGAGTAGACCTTTCCAGGGAGGCTGAGGAGTGTGATCCCCCTATAGTTGGAACACACCCTCAGGTCACCCTTCTTAAAGATGGGGACCACCACCCCGGTCTGCCACTCCTTAGGAACTGCCCCCGATGACCACGCAATGTTGTAGAGACGTGTCAACCATGACAGCCCTACAACATCCATAGCCTTGAGATACCCAGGACGAACCTCATCCGCCCCCGGGGCTCCGCCGCTGTGTAGTTGTTTGACTACCTCAGCAACTTCTGCCCCCGAGATCGGACAGTCCATCCCCAGGCCTCCCAGCTCTGGTTCCTCCTCGGAATGCGCATTGGTGGGATTGAGGAGCTCCTCAAAGTATTCCTTCCACCGTCCGACTATAGCCTCAGTTGACGTCAGCAGCTCCCCATCCCCACTGTAAACAGTGTGAGCGAGTTGCTGCCTTCCTCTCCTGAGGCGCCGGACAGTTTGCCAGAACCTCTTTGGAGCCGATCGATAGTCTTTCTCCATGGCCTCACCAAACTCCTCCCACGCCCGAGATTTTGCCTCGGCAACTGCTACTGCTGCACCCCGCTTGGCTATCCGGTACCTGTCTGCTGCCTCCGGAGACCCACAGACCAGCCACGCCCTGTAGGCCTCCTTCTTCAGCCTGACGGCTCCCCGAACCTCTGGTGTCCACCAGCGGGTACGGGGGTTGCCACCACGACTGGCACCGGCCACCTTACGACCACAGCTAGCAACAGCCGCCTCGACAATCGCAGAGTGGAACAAGGCCCACTTGGACTCAATGTCCCCCACTGCTCTCGGGACGTGGTCAAAGCTCTGCCGGAGGTGGGAGTTGAAGACCGTCTTGACAGGTTCTTCTGCCAGGCGTTCCCAGCAGACCCTCACTATGCGTTTGGGTCTGCCAGGTCTACGCGGCATGTTCCCTTGCCATCTGATCCAACTCACCACCAGGTGGTGATCAGTTGACAGCTCCGCCCCTCTCTTCACTCGGGTGTCCAAAACATACGGTCGCAGGTCAGATGATACGACTACAAAATCTATCATCGACCTGTGACCTAGGCTGCCCTGGTACCAAGTGTACCGGTGGGCATCCTTATGTTCGAACATGGTGTTCGTTATGGCCAAACTGCGGCTTGCACAGAAGTCCAATAACAAAACACCGCTCGAGTTCTGATCAGGTGGGCCGTTCCTCCCAATCACACCCCTCCAGGTCAAGCTGTCATTGCCCACGTGAGCATTGAAGTCCCCCAGCAGGACAATGGAGTCCCCTGATGGAGCACTATCTAGCACTCGTCCCAGGGACTCCAAAAAGGGTGGGTACTCTGAACTGATATTTGGCCCATACGCACAAACAACAGTCAGGACCCGTTCCCCGACCCGAAGGCGCAAGGAAGCTACCCTCTTGTCCCCCGGGGTAAACCCCAACACACAGGCAGAGAGTCTCGGGGCTAACAAAAAGCCAACCCCAGCCCTCCGCCTCTCACCCGGAGCAACTCTAGCAAAGTAGAGTGTCCAACCCCTCTCCAGGTCTCGGGTTCCAGAGCCAATGCAATGTGTCGAGGTGAGTCCGACTATATCTAGCCGGTACCGCTCAACCTCTGCCACAAGCTCCGGCTCCTTCCCCGCCAGCGAGGTGACGTTCCATGTCCCAAAAACTAGTTTCCTTGTCCGGGGATTGGACCGCCAAGGCTCCCGCCTTGGTCTGCCACCCGATTCACATTGCACCGGACCCTTCATGTTCCTCCTGCGGGTGGTGGGTAAATGCTCATTGTAACATGTTAATTAAAATGCTTAAGCAACAGACGTGACATGAAGATTGTATTGTTTGTTTTATGCAACATCAGGAGCCTACACAGATATTTTGGGATGACATCAGCTGCCACTGAGGAACAGCCATCTACCTCCACTGCTCATACCAGTAGGCCAGTATTTGAACTCGAGGAGGGACAGTCTGCTGGCACCACATCTCCCCAGGAAGATACTTTAGGTGGGTTTTGCACACGTGTGTGTGTCCAGCAAACATTTAGCTATAGACATTTAAATAGTATTTTCACAGAATATGGGAATTGTTCCATATAGCAATGTGGTGAGTTATGCTTCCATTTTCTGTCGATAGAGAGACCTACCAGTATATGTGAACTTGATGAGGGACAGCCAGCTGCCACGTCTCCCCAACAAGATACGTCAGGTAAGTTTTGCACAAGTGTGTGTGTGTGTGTGGTGGTGGTGGTGGTGGTGGTGGTGGGGGGGGGGGGGGGGGTGTCGTCACAGGGGATCTCGCACAGGGCGCCATTTAGGCTAGCTCCGCCTTTGCCTGGTTCTGTCGGTGTTCCGAGCTCCAGAAATCCACATTTAAAATTTCAAACCCTGCCACGGGTCTCCGGAGCCCAGCACGGACCTCCCTGACCCGGTACCGACCAATGCAGGCTACAGAAGTCCGTCTTTTCAGCTGCACAAAACACCCTCAGGCACGGAGATAGAGGAGCTGTTTCTCTTATCTGGAAACCCGAGGACTCGCTGTCCAGACAGGCTGGAGTTGGTACAGCCTTCACACACTAGTTTGTCAACATGAACACAATCCAACACTAGTAAACACACACACACACACACACACACACACACTGGATCACATGACCTCTACCCTAAAGCTACCTACTCTCCACACTGAGCTGAGGCAGCGCTGAGCTTCTGACTCCCTTTGGTTACGTCAGAGGTTCAGGTTTAGAAACAAGAGCGTTTTTAGAAGCTCTGCTGAGGAAGGCCACTTTTTTAATCCAAAAACTACAGTTTATGTATTTTAAAACAAAATATCCACAATAAGCAAATCAAATTGTATTTTTGGACTGCATTTTATATAAATTAGAAAACATTTTACCTGCAATTTGCTCTTTAAGCACAGATAAACTGTCCAACTTCATTAATTTCAGTTTAAATGAATTATAACAGTGTGGTAAAATCATTTCATCAATACATCTGCAGTGGCCTCTGGTAGGAATGAATGCCTTGTGCACCATACTCAGGGCAAAAAAAGCCCATAAAGGCCTGCATCAGCATGGACAAGTCTGCCACATCAGAAGAGAGCTGAACACGGCAGCATTTGGAGCCATATTTCCTGAGATGCTCTCTGCTGTTTCCTGGACGTTAACCCAACAACAGCCCTTCCTCGTCATGAATCAAGACGGGTGAGTCCAAGTGACCACTTGATGAAGATCTGTCAGGATTTTCTAATTCTAGAGTTTCACCATCTGTTTTCTAACAGAAGCTAATGTAGCAGATATTGTAGGAGACTATTTTCATGTTCAGCCTGCATGAAAAACTCAAGAGTGACTGATTATGATCAGAAATAATCATTAAAAAATTTGTCTTTGTGAACCGCAACTTAAAATGGATTTTTCTATACGACCCTTCTGCAGTGTTATGCAAGTCTGCATGTCCTGTGAAGTTTCAGAGCTCAAATGCGCTCTAAACTTCTGGATTTCACTTTGGGCTGCAGCATCATCCTGCCATTGTCTCCAGGTCTGTTTCTAATTATAAACCAGCAGTCCACCGACTCTCACATGCTAACGCAGCTTTAATCAAAGGATGATGAAAACAACAAAAACACATGGTGATCATTTCTAAAGCCAAACAAGCTTCAGTGCTTTCATCGGTGCGCCAACTTTTATCAAGAATTCCAGCCTTTTAGCCTTCCCTTCACTGGTGTAGGTAAGAGTTTCAGCCATGACAAAGTCTGCTTTCATGTTTCTCTATTGTTACAGTTGAAGCAAAAGAGTGAGCTCATTTAGTGTGTTCCTGTGCACGTGTTAAAGTCTCGGGTTACCGTTGTGTTAGCACAGTCAGAGCTGGCAGGGGCCGGTACAGCTGGGGGATCTTGCGGTTGATGAGAGGACCCAGAGCTTCTTTCAGTTTGTTGTAGTTCCTCTCCAACTCCCTGTGGTACTCCTTTTGGTCGGGTCCAATAAGCGCCTTGTTTTTCCGCAGGGCATCTTCACACCTGCATGACAAATAGCAGAGCACGCGCAGATGGACGGTGTTTGTTTTTCTTGCTTACACAGCAGATGGTCACCCAAGTGTGGAGTGTGTCGTCACCTCTTTGTGAAGTCTTTAAAGCAAAGGCGCAGTTTGTTGTGATGGCGAAACAGCTTTGGATCATCAGGAATCTCAGAGAGAAAGACCTGCGCCACCTCAAGGGGACCCTTACAAGGGAAGAAACGGTTACATGTGAGCTGAGGAATGTCTGAAACGTACCCAGATGGAAGCCTGACTTTATTAGGCAAGATGTTTGACAAGGAGGTAAATGTAGAGGTCATAAATCTTCAGCATCATCGACAGTAAAGCTCTAAACAGTCACCTGGTTGACAGTAGTCCCCACACAGCCCTGCAGAACCATCTGAAGCATTTTAGGGTCTGCAGGGTCTTGGTTTGTGGCAAAAGCAAGCTCTTGAGTCTTCTTCTGCATGTCTTCAATAGCCACCTCCATGGGGATGAGAATAATCTAGAGAACCAAAAACACCATCATGACATCGTGCATGTCTTTACCACCTAATCCCTTCACAGCAGATGCCTACCTCCTCCTTGTGGACAACATTGATGCGTGTCTTTATATAAGGGAAGGCGTGAGATGTTGTCAGGATGGTTTTGCGTTTGTACTGCTCATGCAGGTCCCCGTGGGCCCGGCCGTCCAGAGTGAAGGGGGTGCAGTACATAAAGGTACGTAGGTTGTAGTTCTTATCGAAGTAGGTGATCCTTTCTTTTAGCTCATATGTGTCAAAGTAAGGCTCAGCATAGGTGATCTGGAGGTAGGCCTGGAACCGCCAACGGGACATTGTTCACACAGACATGTCGTTTCTGTTTTCCTTTAATGATCCAAACGTGTTATTCACAAACCTTACTGGGATCCAGTTTGGTCTTGTCTACTGGGTTGGAGTCCTTGATAATTTCCACCACGTCATCCCCAAACTTCACTGCGTAGAACTCCTGCCCACCAAAGACATTCATGTCAGCTTCTCATTCATCTCTAATGACACTTTTATTACCAACGTGAAGCTCCTACTTGCCTCCAGCCTGTGGGAGATTTCAGCTAACTTAGTGATGGAAGGCTCCTTGTAGACAAACTCTTGCTCATCCAAGTCTCCAAACTGGCAACCATAGAAACCTACACGGAAGTAGGTCCCAAACATTCTCTACAAACTGAGGATTAGATAAGAAAAGAGGTGATTTAGTACAGAATCAGAACCCTAATGTAATCAAGCCGATACTATCTATAGCTGGAGTTAGTGGACCAATTTTAGCAGCTCTGACAACCAAAAAAGCAGGAAATAAAAAATGAAAGGAAATCGTTAACAGTGCTGCAACTCATCTACATTAAAGTATGAAGGTAAATTTAGCTTTGCTCACCAGTAACGCGTCGTTCACAGACACAGGAGAGGAGAGAACGAAGTTAACAGGAGAAAGATTAGCGTGGTAAAAACAGAGTTTATTTTTGAAATACAAACTGAACTTGTTACCTCCCATCCTGAACTCTGGAAACACCGAGGGATGAAAACACAAATATTAGACCAAACTATAAGCATATTTTGGGGGTGGGGATCTGATTTGCTGCTAATCTGGGGATCAAACTGTGAACTAACTTGGTTGCAGACTTTGTTGAACGCATCCTGCAGTTTTCCGTGGACAGTAGCCAACTTTTTGAAGTCTCTGTTGGCTTCATGGATGGGCAGCAGAATCTTGTAGACCTCATTTATGGCCTCGTACATGGCTGCCTGTGGTCACAGAATAATGCAACACTATTTCTTCACATCAATCACCTAACTTTAGCTCAGCCATGTTAATGCTCTCTGGCTGCATGCAGCCTGTCGCCATGGAGTCAGAGAATGTGAGTCGCACCATGTTAAAGGAGGCAGCTGCTTGCTCCAGGAGGCCCACCAGGCCGGACTCGCTGAAATATTTCCCAGCACAAATGCCCTCCTCCTCAGGGGACAGGATGTCATCCGATACTGCTGATTCCTCTAATACATTAGATGAAATATTCTGAGGAAAAACAAACAGATGTTCATTTATTCGTTTGTACTAGCTCAGAAATCCACACCGCCAATAGCCGAAGCTAAATGATTTTGCTCTGTACGTCAGTCTAGTCTCGCTCCATTGGAGCCTCCACGGTCCCGGCTAGCGTGGTGGCTGGTCAATCACTGCTCTCTATCGGTTTGGTGGGCCAATCACAGCACTGTAATCAGTGACTGGGCAAACCTAAGATGGCGACAGCTTGTTAGAAACGGCTTTGGCATCATCTTTGGACTATTTCTACTTAAGCTCTTTTGAGCCAAGTGCAGCTAGAGGTACTTAAGTTTATTTAGAAATAGTATGTATTTGCATCTTCTTCGCTGTGTGGCGGACTGCCCCATTGACTGACATCTTAAGCGGCGAGTACGCCGCCCTTCGCTGACAGCTTTTTCTGCGTTTTCACTGATTTTTTTTAAGAGTCACAGAACGTTGTGCGCTAGGATGATGTCGACGCCAAAACTAGCAAAACAAAGCGGAGACTCACCTCTTGCATCAGGAAGAATCCGCGCGTTTCGAGCTTTATCCCTTCTTTCATAATCCGTTGTTGAATTGTGATCGGCAGAAGCTTTTCCAGTTCGCGCCTCACTTTTTTTTACAGCAGCGGCCCAAAACGATCTCCTAACACATGGATGTTCTGCTTCCTGATCACGTGACGTGTGACGTACGCGGATGAAGATCGGCTTTAGAGCTGAGATGTTTTTTCTCACAGTGCGGGGGCTCGTTCCGACGCCCACACAGTAAAAAAATGCTAATGACGACTTTAGTCATCAATTAGTTAAAAACGTTACAGAGTAAACCTCACCTGAAATGTGACACATCCGATTGGCAAGTAGCGGCAGTCCTCCAGCATGTTGAGGTATTCTGCCACCAGTGCAGCACTGTGAACGAGGCAGTGGGCTGCCTCTGCATGGTTCCCTCGCTCCGAGTGTTTCCCTGCCATGTTCTGCAGCCACGTCAAGCGCAGGTCAGGAGAGTTCTGGTAGCCTTTAGCAATCCTGAAGCAGAAAATTCAAAATTCAAAACCAATTGCAGCTTTTTATTTAGCCTTCTGTTGGTGTAACTCACGGCCATTCAAGTACCTGTACATCAGGTCGATCAGCATTTCAGGATCCTGCTGATGCTCCTTCATCTTCACAGTGTCGGTCAGAATCATGTGGAGGTTGAACACCAGATCTTGCACCTGCACAAACATCACATTCATCATGTGCTTTCCATCTGAAGAGCTCAAGAAAACTATTTAAAAGCAGTGTTAGCTAACCCCTACCTGCTCTGGGAAAGGCGTGTCACGCAGCTCTAGGTCTTCTTCGGCGTACGTCAAGATTGTTTTTAACGACCGGCGAAGATGCTCTTCATTAAAGTTCTGCGATGTTCCCACCAGTGATGACAGAGACATGGTGACCTGCATCTTTACTCGTGCAAAGTTCTGTTACAGAACAGAAGAAACCACAGTGACTCAAACATTTCGGTTTAATGAAATCATTCATAAAGGAAAAACACAAAATAAATAAAGCAACATGACTTTAAACCCACATTTCCAATCTCAAAGTTCTGCCTCATGAGCAGGTAAAGAGAGGCTGAGGCGTGACTCCTGACCGGGCTAACGCTGCTGCTGCAGTGTCGGAGAAGACGCAGACACAGGTCTGCACAAAGCTCCGTGTCCTCCTCAAAGAGCATCTCTGGGAACTGAACAGAAACAGAAGTTTAACTAAACCTGCTGGTCAACAGTAGGGGTTGTATCAACTAGTCGACTTCACTGCTCTGTACTGACTTTTTATGACTTTCATCGACTAGTTGCTGTCACGTGATAATGACCGACAAGATGGGGTCCTCAGAAAAGACAGCAGGTGACGAGCCCCTGCGCGTCGGGAGGTGACGTGCTGTGCCAGAGCGTCGGTATCTGACGCCCGCCGTAAAACGGACATTTGACCTAATTGCAGTTTAACCTTCCCCTCACCCCCATCCTAACCTTAACCAGCTTGCACATGCAAAGCTCTGATTGTTGACGCGCTCCAGACATCTGCGTTCTGAGCACGGCCACAGTAACATTATCAAATCAGGTGTCACCACCTCAAAAACTAATTTAACACGCAATCGTTCATGTCGGCTCATTTTCTTTTATGGTTTCTGTCTTTTATTCTTTTATTTGTGCCTGATGCGTTTCGCTGCTGTGGAGAGGAGCATCACCTGTTTTGTCCTCCGATGACGCACCTCACTGATGCGGCCGGCGAGCACTCCGCTGTTTTTGCGGTCGGTAGATCTTTTAGAACTGCAGTTCAAATGTAACTCATAAGGTGAATATAGAATATATAAGAAGGCAGGTAGCAGTTTTTCTTTAGGATTGAGACGAGATGCAGGAAGATAATAAACAGAGACAGGACAGAAAAATAGCCAAATAAAAACAAGTTGGTTTTTGTACCTGCTGGTTGCAACAAAAAGACCTAACCATTATATAATTATTTTAATGTTTAGAGCAGCAGGAACTCTGAGAGGCTGCAGGCTCATCAGTGAGTTTGCGGCAGCTGCGCAGGGGGAGGGGAGAGAGGGCTGAAGCAGAAACTACCGTTGTTAAGAGATGTTTTACTTAGAAAATGTGGACGCAATTTAAATTGTCAAAAACTCCAGTGAACCAACCCCCTGTGCGTCGGAAAAAAACGCTTGGTCACCCGTTGTCAGTTTTAGCCACTTCAGGTGTATGACGTCATCAACGACTAGTCGAAGGTCGACTTCAAATGCAGCCCCTAGCCAACAGAGGCTCGCTGTAACACTAGAAACGGCTCTCACCTTGAACACCAGAGCTCTCTGTGTAGTGAAGCAGTGCTGCAGAAAGAGGGCACTCTGGTTTCCTGCCATGCTGTGCAGAAGCACTCGCAGCACCCCCCCTAAAACGCTCTCTTTCAGTTCAGATGCAACCACCGTCTGGAACAACAGAGGGCATCAGCACGAGGACTTCACAAACAAACAGGGCCGTGGGAAAGTCTGTTTCCCTTATTACCTTCACTATGATTTCCAGTGTGTCCAGTACGATCAGCGAGGCCTCGGTGGCCAGGTTTCCATCCACCACGGACTCCTGCTCCATCTCAGCCTTGCTCCTGAATAAAGCCATCGTTAAGTGTCACACACCACATTCACTCATATGAAAACTGAACATCACATAGAAACGTGGGTCTAAACGTTATTCCCCGTCATGGACTCGGTCGGTGATGATGAGCGTTTTATGTCAAACTGCGGCAGCTTTAACGGTTTTATGGTGAACGACATACTTGTCGACTCGGTCTGTGTTTTGTTTCCAGTGAGTGGCATTCTTCCTCCACCTGACATTCTCCTGGGTGCCATAAGGGCTCCTTTCTGTAAAAACACAAACATACCGGTGAATAAATCACACTTCACCAGCTAGAATTCAGGGTTCCCGTCTGACTTACCTCTGCAGCGGCGAACCATCTCCTGACGAGCTCCTACTGTACCCAGTATAGCCTCCTCCAGCCGGGCCTTCATGTCCTGAGACTTTTTAAATGTCAGACTGTTGATCCTTTCCAGAGTCTTTCTTCCCTACAACAAGAACAGCCACAAAACTTTTATTAAATCTGAAATCCGTTTCTAAATTAATGTTTCACAATCTCTGTCGTAAGAAACATGTTTATTCTTGCCGAATTTGACTGTGGTGGAGAAACAATCACTAAATGCTTCCAAACTAGGTGAACGTTCCTGTTTCTTTACCTTGTATTCAAAGCAGGAGACACAGAGATGAAGCAGATCCAGCAAACGGTTGATTTGGAGCACCGACAGATCAGACACCCAGCGCTCCAGGAGAGATGCATCTGCGTTCTTCAGTACCCACAGGAAACACACCAACAGAGTCCTGCTGCACTCTGCAGAGAGAGAGCTGGACTGGCGAGCAGCCTGGTAGAGACAAACACACCGACTCAGAGCCAGTCTCCCAATCTGCTTCAAGATAAAGCAATGAACAGCATGGAGGAGCAAACCAAACATCAGCGAATAACAGGTGAGTGTCTGTGTCAGACTGAAGCAGCTGCCTCTGACACAGAGACTGGTCTGCGGCCCGGCCGTCTCTAGGGCCCGGGCGGGGGGCAGAATGACCCTTGCTGCTTTCACTCACCACAGAGGGAAGAACAAATGCGTTTGCTTTGGCATGCGCCATTGGAGAGCCAGCGATCGCCATGGCAACAGACTGACTAATAACGTTGCCACTGTCTGGATCAATCTCTTCGGTGAGGGCGGAAGAAAGGCGGACTCGAGCAAGAGAGGAGTCTACACAGAACGAAGAGGGAGTCTCAGGTGTGTAATATCACTGTAAATGAAAGAGTCTGAGTGCTGGAAGACTACTAGCTTCATATAAAAATCTGCTGACCACAGAAATCATGGAGCTGATGGAGCGTCTCCATGACGATGGGGATGAGTGGCAGGTAGAGCTTGGCAATGCTGGCTCTGACCTGCAGGTCCCTGTAGCGAAGGTCTGCATCATGGCTGCACAGCAAGGAGTGAACAGCGCTGATGGCTTTTTTATGGAGGAAAAAAACCCTGCAGGCGACAAAAGAAAGACTCGTTTCTTCTGGTTCAAGTTACCGTTCAGTCCAATCTTGCTTTTCCCTGTATTTGTGGGCATCGTGCTGTAGCCGAGAACCCACCCTTCGCCTTCAGGATCAAGAATGAGAGACAGCTCCGTGAGCAGCAGGCCCGACAGGAAGTGCTGATGGCGAAAAGGGACGGAGATTTCAAACATGGTGGCCACACCCAGGTCCTGGACCATACTTGAAAACGCTGAACTCTACGAATAAGAGGGATAGTAAAAAAGAGTTTAAAATGCACGATAGTTTTTTAAGTGTAGATTTTGTTTTCCAGCCTGCTTCGTTACTTGTGAGGTGGTGGAGGAGGTAGAAGGAGAGGGGGATGCTGGGGGGCTCAGAGTGGAGCAGGGTAAGTTGAGGATGACATAATGCTCATGACTGCAGACGATACGGATGAAGTCCATCCTCAGGGCATTCATGGAGCTGATATTTTGTGCTGTGTGGAGCTTGTTGGAAATCTGTTAAACACCATTTTACAGACGACAGTAGGAAGAGAAGTGAGGGCTTTGGGCAGTCTGAAACTGACAATATGATGAAGAGATGGTTGGCACCTGTTTGTAGTAAGAGCGAATGAGGTTGAACACAAAACCCCGGTCCATGAGAGACAGTAAATCATTCAGGAAGAAGGCCAGACTGTTGTTTAACCTCTCCATGAGCTCCACATCCTGCAAGGAAAAGGGAGGAATTACAAGAGATAAAAACCAGGAAAATCAATAAGAAGAGAGAGAAAATAAGGCAGACAAGAAAAAAGACAATTACTGAATTCATCAACAATCCTCAGTCCCAGGTTAAAGACGAGGCAGCTTTACATTGGACCCACTAGTTGTTGTTCACCAGTCATAGGTTAGTTATTAAATGAACTGACGGCTGTGCTGTATGATTGAGGGCTCTATACCTTATGATATCGGCTAGCGATGTCTGCACTGATGGCACACACAAGAGCAGCGATGTCATCGATAAACCGGTCTGGGAACCGCAGACGTCTGGGAGCCTCCAGTTTGGAGGTGAGGAATAAGTGATGAGCCATGCTCTTAGTCTGCAGGAAAAATGAGAAGACCTCATCATTTAAAATGCTTTTTTTAAAATTTTCTTGTCACAGTTTTTCTGAATATTTGTACATAGACCTTATACAGTTATGTAGACCTTTTCATAAGAATACTGACCATTAGCTGGAAGAAAAACCAGGCCTGATGTAGAGCTGCTTCCCTCACGGTGCTGGTACTGACCACCCACTGCAGCGCCAGCTCTTCATGAAGAAGCTAAACACCAACCAACACAGCTAGCTTTAGCTCACAGCAGCAAATCACTTCAGAAACTTATCTGGAATGATGTCTAAGTCAGGGGTCTGCAACCTGCGACTCTGGAGCCACAAGTGACCTTCCACATTGGCTCTTAAAGACTCACTCACTCACTCACTCACTCACTCTCTCTCTCTCTCTCTCTCTCTCTCTCTCTCTCTCTCTCTCTCTCTCTCTCTCTCTCTCTCTCTCTCTCTCTCTCTCTCTCTCTCTCTCTCTCTCTCTCTCTCTCTCTCTCTCTCTCTCTCTCTCTCTCTCTCTCTCTCTCTCTCTCTCTCTCTCTCTCTCTCTCTCTCTCTCTCTCTCTCTCTCTCTCTCTCTCTCTCTCTCTCTCTCTCTCTCTCTCTCTCTCTCTC